>NC_067452.1:20981682-21071682 GCF_025434085.1 Hippocampus zosterae
TTTTTGAAATGTGGGAGGAAACCTCAGTGCCCAGAGGGCTCCAGAGGTGTTTCACTTCATGTTTCGGCAACTGGTAAATGACAGGAAAGTCATTGATGTACAGTAGTGTATATTGATCGGGAAAGGCAGTTGGTAAGGGAGGCTTGATGCTGACTGTAGTGCTCTCAGGATGCCACATTAATGACGACATGAAGTGAAAATGGAAAAACAGGTTTTAATTCCTGGCAACCCCTGAGAACTGGTTGTACGAACATGAAACATACAAAACAAGTTGCATTACAAAACAAATAAAAGACAAGACCATTATGACTATTGATTTAACAGAAGATGCACACAAACCTCGGGGGCGTGGGGGGGACGCCATTCTGGTAGGGTAGCTTGATGATATCATGCTCACATTTAACTTTGCGGCGGAATCATTTGATGCCCAACAATTGTGTTGTAGACCATAACTGTCCTCAAGGCTGGACTCAGTTAGATAAGTACTGTTACATCTTCGAACACGAGCCCAGGACCTTTTCAGATGCAGAGGTACGGAAGACTTTTACAGAGGAGTTATGCATACAGTCTACTGACAGTAGAATGTCTGATACTGTCAACTTTCATGATATAATAAACCAATGCTGCAACCGTTGAAAATGCTGTGCTTTTCTTTTTCTCCCCCACCAGAGGGTCTGCACCATTCTCGGCGGGAATCTGGCCTCGATCAACAGTCGCTTAGAAAACGCAGTGGTTGTTGAGCTGATTCGGGAGGGGTCTGATTCTGTCGTGTCTACACCTGGATTAGACTCCATGATGCAATTCTGGTGAGAAACCGACCAGTACAACAGTTCTGATTGAATCAAGTCACCGTGTTTACCGGAAATGTTTTGCCACATCGAAAATGAATGCGTGTTTCAGGCTAAGTCTTGTCATCATGTGGTATATGGTGTTTGCTGCTTCGCTGGTCTTCAAAAAACACTCGGTGATCGGTGGCTGTTTCCCGACGAATGAGCACTTCAGGGACCACGGCTGATTGGGAAAAGATTTTATTCTACCAATGTCAGAGTGGAATCGATTCTGGCTCCTGTGAGTCTCAGATTTTATCAGGCCGCCCCGAAGAAACACATTCATGAGATTATATAGAGACAATATGATAATGAGATGTGGGGAGGTACGCCTCTCATGCAAATCCCGAAACAAAGAAAGTAACATGTCATCTGACCCGGTGTGGCCGGAGGAGACCAAAGGTTATGAGGACCAGCTGTTCAAAAACCTGACCCCTGGAGGGGGTCCCAGAAGTGGTGGGGGCCGAGGGCACTTGAGAGCCTTCAGGGACTTTTATGAGGAAGTGGAGGCAATAAAAACCCTTGGGGGGCTGTTAATTAACCAACGGGAAATTAGGGCCCAGACATCACAACACACTCTTTGTTCCAAGTACAAGCAGATGTTCAGGACGGAGACTAGTGTCAATGGTTCTCACAGCAAGATGAAATTCATCAACAATGTTCTACTACTACTTCTAGCGGAATAATTCCTTAACAGTGATGGACGGCAACAGCCACAATACCTTACTATAGGATTGCACACCTTGCTGAAACTGAACTCTCCCTGACCCGCAAACATAGAATAGAATCGTGTCACTGACGCCAGGTGGACATTCTAAGGCCATCTACAGGAATAGAGAGGGAATTCCAAATTACACTACAATCAACTTCAAGGAAGCAAGTGTCAAGTTTTGTTTTCATCATCGCTGTTTTAGGATTTCAAGGGAGGAGATTCTGGTGCCCTGGAATTTGTCTTGTAGCGCCTCCTAGAGGTTGACATGTGTCAAATATCTCCAGCCAAGACTAAAACTGATGTCATCATAACATCCTCAATAATGACCCAACATTTGTCTCCCATTCCCCATGCTGCTGGCTCAGTCTTAAGCTGAGATTTGTGTCCAAAATGTGACTTTATCTTACAGGAAGACGATTTCATATGGACCGATGGCGAAACCTTTAAGTTCTCAAACTTCGGTGCTGGCCAGCCTGACAACACTGGTGGAAATGAAGACTGTGTAGAGATTCGAGGGGGTTTGTATACTTAATATTTCGGAGGGAGAATATTGTGTCTCTGATGTATCATAAACCGCCTTTTCATATTGCAATAAGGTAAGCTGATGTTTATTTAATACAAGTATGTGTTACCTTTTCTGTGAAAGTGGCGAACTGACCCCTAGTATGTGTATTTTTTTTCTTGCAGACTCACTGTGGGATGACGATGAGTGCACTGACTTAAACCCATTTGTTTGCATCAGACCCGTGGAGGAAAAAGATCACTAATCAGCCATTTTACCATGTGATCTTCTAGAGCAGGGGTGCCCATTAGGTAGATCCTGATCTACCGGTAGATCTAAGACAGGTCCCAAGTAGATCCGAGGAGTGTCGAGAAGAAAAAAAACAAACAAACATTTGTGTGTCTTTGTACATGTTAGTAATATATTTTTTTGTGTTAATATACACTGCACACTAATCAGTCTCATTTTCACAAAAAAAAAATATTTAAAAAATAAAATAAAGCTGGTAAATCTTAAATTTGTGTGTGTGTGTGCGTGCGCGCGCCGGTAAGGGTAGATCCCGTGAGGTTAGTTGATCAAAAAGTAGATCTTCGACCTGTCTGCGTGTTGTAGGTAGACACTACAAATTGGGATTAGATTTCTGCCACAATTACAAGTTCATACGAGGACATTTTGAGCACAAAAGTGTGTTTTCAGTACACGTCTGCGGATGCGAACAAACAGCCGCTGAACCAATGACCAAGTGCACGCATGCAGGCAGTTTGTGCACGTGGAGTTCGTATGCTGTACAAAAAGTACATCTTGTTTCAGTAAATAACCTCAATGCAAATTTTGCAGTCAGATTCTGTTGTGAAAGCTAGCACAATTAAACACCTTCAGCATCAGACCGCTAAGTTTAAAGTATACCCATGACGGTTGGTCGACAGTGATGCTTATTTGCTGCAGTCAGATCTAAGATGTATTTATTTATTTATTTATTTGCATAATTTCTCCAAAGCATTTCAATGGTCACCAAATACACACAGATTTTTGCTATTCGCAGCACTTGTTTTGTCTGTATTTAAAATGGCATCGTCATAGATGTCATTTTAGTTCATAAGTGTGTTCATAAGTGTGTGGTCCTCCGTGGCTCCCCAATCATGCTGATGAAAAATTGCGGCCCCCCTCCATCATTTCAGTCACCCATCCCTGTATTATATTGTGACAAGCATGCGTTTCCCTTCCGTCATGCAAACGTGTTCCTTCGACTTACAGGATGACAGCTTCCTGTGGACTGATGGCTCGGAGGTTGATTTCACTGCCTTCAACAATGACATCGATCCTGGAAATTGCATTGAGGTTGAATTCGATGGTAATTATGGAATAGAAATGTTGACTTCCAAATTTGATCAGACTGGGCTCCTGCTAAAAAATGAGGGAAATGACACACTAATGACACACCGAGGATTTTCATTGTCTTCGCACTGTTTTATGTTTCCTTCTAGATGGTCTTTGGGACAATGACAGCTGCACTGATATGAACAGATTTGTTTGTGCCAGCGAGGCTGACCAATGCAAGCACTGAACTACCCTCCAACTCTTATAGAAACTACAAGCATACAATACATTCACTAGTACTGGGATTACTCTTCTAAGAAAAAAGTTCATTGGTGTCTGTAATCTTTGGTTTATTGCAATTCATTACAACAGATCAGTATATTCAGCTTTATTGATTCAGTCAAAGAAGTTTGACAAAAAAGTAAAACAAATTGATCTTGCAATAAAACATTCTGGTATTCCATTCATTCCACTTTAAAGACACGGAGATCAGTGTTTCCTAACCTTTTTTTAAAATCTGCACTGGTGCCTTGAGATTCAAGAATAATTTATTCCTCGACCACATGCGTAACTCAAAACATTTGAATCTCAAATCATCTTTGCTCACCGAAATGAACTGGATGGATGAATTCATCTGTTTCAGCCCCCCCCCCCCCCACACACACACAAATGTGTTGATAAATAAATAATACATTTCTCAATTTAGGGCGGCCCGCTGGTCCAGTGCTTAGCTTGTCACCTCATAGTGCAGAGGTTGTGGGTTTGATCCCGGCTCCGGCCTTCCTGTGTGGAATTTGCATGTTCTGCCCGGGCCTGCATGGGTTTTCTCCGGGTACCCCGGTTTTCTCCCAAATTCCAAAAAACATGCATGGCAGGCTGATTGTACCTTCTAAATTTTCCCTTGGTGTGAGTGTGAGCACAGATGGTTTTTCGTCTCTGTGTGCCCTGCAATTAGCTGGCAGCCAGTTCAGCGTGTCCCCCGCCTACTGCTCAAAGACAGCTGGGATAGGCTCCAGAACCCCCCGTGGCCCTTGTGAGGATAAAGCGGATTGGAAAATGGATGGGTATATCAATTTAATCTCTAATTCCATTTATCATTGTGGCAGCAGTTTAAGCAGGGAAACCCAGACCTTTCTCTGGCTAACCACTTCATCTAGCTCTACCTGGAAGTCCTAAGGCGTTCCCAACCCAGCCGGGAGACATGGTCTCTCCAGTGTGCCCTTGGTCATCCTCAGGGCTTTCCTCCAGTGGTATGTGCCAGAACACCTCACTGGGGAGGGGTAAAGGTGACATCCTAACAAGATGCCCGGGCCACCTCATCTGGCTCCTTTAAATGCCAAGGAGCAGTGGCTCGATTTTGATGAGCTTCTCACCTCATTTCTAAGAAAGGGCCCAGACACGCTGCGCAGGAAACTGATTTTGGCTGCTTGTACACAGCTTATAATCATAGGTGAGTTTAGGAACTTAGATTGACCAGTAAGCGAGAGTTCGCCTTTCGTCTGAACTCCTTCCTAGTCACGACATTCCGATACAGGGTTCGCATCACTGCGTCATTCTACATATCGATCTCCCACTCAATCCTCCCTTCATTCATGATCAAGACCCCAAGATAGTTGAGCTACTCCACTTGAGGCAGGTCTCAGATTTGGAAGTGCTTATTCTAATCCCAACCACTTCACACTCGGCAGCAAACTGCTCTAATGAGAGTTGAATATTGCCACTTGTTGAGGCCAAAAGAACCACATCATCTGAAAAAAGCAGAGATGCAATACAACGATCACCAAACCAGACCCCCACAATGCCTTGGCTGCACCTAGGAAATATGTCCACAAGTTATGAGCAGAATCAATGACAAAGGGCAACTGGAGTGTGTAAGAAAAAATACTTTTAATCAAGCACATTGGTATTATTTAATACTCCCGACCACGCCCATGTCCCCAGAACCAGTTTCTGTAACTAGGGATCGGTTCTCCAAGTTCCCCGCCTCCAGCCGCCACCCAGTTCTCTAATTATTTGGTTTAAAAAAACAAACAAAAAAGCTCTGGCACTGACGTGACAAAGAGCATAAGTGCTTCGGTGATTACCGAATTTTCACGACTATGAGGCGCCATTAAAAGTCTTAAATTTTCTCCAAAATGGACAGGACGCCTTATGGTGCGTTGCGTCTTTTGTATGCGCCGAGTTCCAAAATCTGACTGACAGCCGACATGCTGTTTATATAGAGAAAAGGCGGAAGTGACTGTGGCCAGGCATGCTGGGGAGCAGTCCGCCAATGGGTGAAGGGTGGGCGTGTAAGTGGACGCTAAAGGGACGCCGCAAGCAGGTACCAACACCTGTATAGAGTAGTGATGGGAATTCCGTCTCCTTTTAGAGAGCCGGCTCTTTTGGATCGGCTCCCTAAAAAGAGCCGGCTCTTTCGGCTCCCAATTGGCTCCTCAGTTTTTTTGTTGCGTAAATTAATTTAACGCCAAGAATAACGTAATATTATGTGTAAAATGAAGTACTAATGCAAAAAATAGACATTATATCAAATATTTATTATTTATATGGCTTTATTTATATTCTTCTGAACATACTCAACATGGAAAGCTACAAAAATAAAAACAAAGTACAAAGACCCATCTCAAAACAAGGTCGTCAAAAAGTTCCAATCTCTGAATGTGTATATTTATAAGCTTTTAACTATTTACAGTAAAACAACATAAGTAAGCTTTGAATACCACACAACAAATTATAAATTAAAATTTGTAAAACAAAAAGAAAAAAGCAGCATCCAGGTAAATGTTTTAACTTGTCTTTAGCGAAGATTGGCATGAAGAAAAACCAAGTGCCTCAGCTTTGAGGGGTTGAAGCAAATGAACTCTGAGCTTGCCGTTATTCCCGGAGGCTTGACTAAAGAACTCCAACCGCTGGACATTGGCATCAACCGGGCGTTCAAAGTAAAGTTGCGAACGGCATGGGAACAATGGATGATCGGGGGCAAACACAACTTTACAAAGAGTGAGAGGCAGCGCTTGGCGAGTTACGCCACAATACGCAACAACGAGAGGGAACGCGGCGTTTTTGATGGATTACGGTACTTGCACAATTGTTCAATTCTTTCTACACACACACGCGCTGCCACCATGTTTCACTCTGTTCTTTACTTTCAAATGTGGGAAACCTTCACACGAGAGAAATGTTGACTTTGCTGTTGCTACTCCTTCTTTCCGCTCGGCAATGCGTAGCAACTCACACTTTAGCATGTGATGTGTTCAATGACAACTGGGATGTGCAGTACTCTGCTTCTGATACAGAGGATGAGGACTTTGATGGATTTCTGGGTGATGATTGGTCGAAAAACGTGAGAACATTGTACGATGGCTAAATAAAATACACCCGAACTCAGTTCTGCTTTCGTTGCCTTTTTAAAAATGTGTTTTTAGCTTGTATCTGTATGTCTTGGCATGCTACCGTATGCTTCAAGCTAACGTGTTAGCGTGCACGCATGCATGCCGTATGTTTAAGCTGGCGTATGTTTTACCACTAAAACTGCGCCCATTAAGACAGTGCGGTTTGTCTATGTGTAAAATACAGAAATGTCACCCATTAATGAGACTGTGCCCAACCGTATGGTGCGTCGAATAGTCGTGAAAATACGGTACACTAATGGAAGAATGGTATGCTACAAGTCCAGTTCTTACTTTGTAGCTTTATGATTATTAGTGTCATCATACTGTATCATGGGCGGCCCGGTAGTCCAGTGGTTAGCACGTCGGCTTCACAGTGCAGAGGTACTGGGTTCGATTCCAGCTCCGGCCTCCCTGTGTGGAGTTTGCATGTTCTCCCCGGGCCTGCGTGGGTTTTCTCCGGGTGCTCCGGTTTCCTCCCACATTCCAAAAATATGCATGGCAGGCTGATTGAACACTCTAAATTGTCCATAGGTGTGAGTGTGAGTGCGAATGGTTGTTCGTCTCTGTGTGCCCTGCGATTGGCTGGCAACCGATTCAGGGTGTCCCCCGCCTACTGCCCGGGGACAGCTGGGATAGGCTCCAGCACCCCCCGCGACCCTAGTGAGGATCAAGCAGTTAGGAAGATGAATGAATGAATGAATGAATGAATGAATGAATGAATGAATGAATACTGTATCATCGCTTTAAAATGTTACCATTGGGTGAGTTGCAGAAAAGTCTGAG
This sequence comes from Hippocampus zosterae, assembly GCF_025434085.1. NCBI lineage: Eukaryota > Metazoa > Chordata > Actinopteri > Syngnathiformes > Syngnathidae > Hippocampus > Hippocampus zosterae. The sequence continues at coordinate 20,989,216 of NC_067452.1, forward strand.
ATTAGGTGCTATCAATGCAAACTTTGAAACGACCGTATTTTCCACACCGTAAGGCGCATCTCAAAGCACTCAATTTTCTCGAAAGCCACTTTGCGTAACTTGGGATTGCGTAACCGCCAAGTTCCCCGCCTCCAGCCGCCACCACGTTCTCTAATTAGTTGGTTTAAAAAAAAAAAAAAGAATGTTTTACAATTTACATTCTTCAAAGTAGGCACCTTTTGACACGATAAGAACTTTGCAAATCTGCTAATTTCTCAGTCAGCTTTGTGATGTGGATGATACCTCATGACCAGGAATGACTTTCAGTTCATAACTGTGCATTATCAAGAGTTCGTAGCGCTTGAACCTCTTGACATCTTAATGTGTTTGGGACTGTTTGAGTTTAAAGGTCTTTTCAAAATTTTGACCTGTAATCTAAATTAATTTCTGGAACATTCATTCCTCAGTGAACTGGAGTCTATCCCAGTTGACTTTGACGAGCGACCACCCTGGATTGCTCGCCAGTCAATTGCCGTTGTTAAGGTCCATCTTTTCTTTCTTTCGTTCTTTCTTTCTTTCTTTCTTTCTTTCTTTCTTTCTTTCTTTCTTTCTTTCTTTCTTTCTTTCTTTCTTTCTTTCTTCTTTTTTCATTAGCTTATCATTTTGGGAAACGGAGTAGTTTCAAAGTTTGCATTGATAGCACCTGTCTCAGACTTTTCTGCGACTCACTCAGCGGTATCATCGTGTTTTCAAGCGACGACACATTGACACTAAGAATCAGAAAGCTCCAAAGTTGTGTAATGCAATGCGACAATACCACCACTAGGGCAATTAATGACACAATCAGTAGGTGCCACCATATCACCAATGAATCCTGCACAGGTGTGTAGGAACGCAGGTCGGACACCGTTTTCAATCGCAAACGCAGAAGGATAGACAGGAGATAAAAGTACTGAATTCCGCAGATGCGCTTTTTTTCCCTTTTTTTTTTAACTCGACCTTGCGGCATGACATTTGCACTGAAATGACTACAATGATAAATAACCTTTGACAATTAGACGCCACATTTTTGAACGCCAGAAGCTCCGTGGATCATAGTAGCCGACAACATGAAAAAAAAAATCAGATCTTGCTGATGCAAATTTATTGTGTCATTGTCATTGAATGCACCATGGTTCACACTCCTCCATGTCTCGATAAGATATCCTTTATTTGTCCCACACTGGGGACATTTACAGTCTACAGCAGCAAGATTGTGGGTCAAAAGAAGAAAGAAGAAAAACAAATCCTGCAACGATGTTTTTTCTCCTCACCTTTTTTAGTCCCCAATATCTCACTCAATCAAGCTGTTAATATCTCAACTGTTAATGATTTACTTCTCTATTTTTACATGTTTGTATGTTTTTTTTTTACTTTGTTTGTGTTGTCATCCATGCTGATTGAAAAAAGTAACAAGCTAAAAATGTAAACAAAATAAAGTCCAATATGTGTTTTCGAACAAAGACAGTAATACCGAAACGGTGAAACAAGAAGTTCCCTGTAATTGTGGCATCCTTTTGAAGAAAGAGAAAAAAACATGGAATTCACACGTCATTAAAAAAAAAGGTCAGAAAACCATGTCACTCGCCTTGCGTGTCACTAATGATACCTGAAGAAGAGACGGAGAAAAATGTTCCATGCCAAGTGTTAAACTAAGGCGTAGCCTGTGATTAGCATGACTATTGTCTGACTGTAATGACTGGAGCGTTTCGGATAATCACACCAGAACTATGATTATGAGTCATTCACCGAACAGCATAATTTTTCAGAAATTATGAAACACTCTCTCCACTTCTCTCCACTGCTCTTCTCCCTCTACACAAACGATTGCACCTCAACAAATCCAGCTGTCAAACTCATAAAGTTTGCAGACGACACCACGGTCATCGGTCTCATCAAAGACGGCGACGAGTCTGCACAACCTCGGGCTGAACACGCTCAAGACTGTAGAGATGATCGTGGACTTCAGGAAACATTCTTCTCCACAGTTGCCCCTCACACTATCCAACTGCCCTGTGTCAACCGTCGAGACCTTCAAGTTCCTGGGAATCACAGTTTCCCAGGACATGAAGTGGGAAGTCCACACCATCTCCATCCTGAAAAGGGCCCAGCAGAGGATGTACTTCCTGAGGCTGCTGAGGAAGCATGGCTTGCCACAAGAGGTGCTACGACAGTTCTACACGGCAGTCATTGAATCAATCCTGTGTTCTTCCATCACGGTTTGGTTTGGGGCCGCCACAAAAAAGGACAAAATCCGACTTCAATGGACAGTTAGGACGGCAGAAAAAATCCTTGGCACCGCTCTACCCACTCTTGAGGACTTGCACACTGCAAGAATCAAGACAAGGGCATGGAAAATCATCCTGGATCCCCGCACCCAGCCCACCACCTTTTCCAGCTACTCCCCTCAGGCAGGCTACAGATCCATGCACACCAAAGCCAGCAGACACTTAAACAGCTTCTTCCCTCTACCCATTAACTCCCTAAACAGTCACTGACGTAGTCACTCTTCTTGTACTACAAATACTGCTACTGGTCACTCTAAAATGGTTCAATGATTTTCTGCACCAACTGTACAAACCGTCAACGTATTGTATTCTACCACTGATCACTTTAGCTCTGCTTGATACTTTTGCACATTTTCTCACTTACATTACGAAATGTCCTTGCATACCTATTTGTCATGTCCTTGTTTACAATGATACTAATGCAGCGTGTTATACCGGAGACAAATTCCTTGTGTGTTCTACATACTTGGCCAATAAAGATTTCATATCTTTAGAAAATAAACAAACAAAAAAAAAAACCCCTGCAACAAATTCAACAAACAAGAGTTCAAAAAAGCACAAAAAAAAATCTCTCTCTCACACACACACACACATATATACAAAACACCACAAAATCAACAATATAAATATTTCAAAAGAAAACACGCGTACTGCTATAACAACTCATTCGAGCCGGCACTTTCACTTGTGTATACGCGCATGCACGTGGAGGCGCGCGTTGAAACTGAGCAGTCGTTGACTGTCTTACACAATGACACAAAAACCTCTTCATTCTGTAAGTGTAACTTTACATATTGTTTGAAATAATAATATTGGAAGAAATAAAGGGGAAAAAAACACAAGGAATTTAAAATGTGTTGACATTTGTTAACCCATCCGCTAGGCGGGTGTCATTGTATATTTTCGCCTCGGGCATCCCTTCATGTGTACGGGTATGTACAGTATGTGGCAAACATGAGGGGACGCAGACAATGACTTGTACCAAAGGAATGATTTACTAGAAATAATGAGTAACTTCAAACAACAAAAAGAGTATCGGATGTGAGCGTGCGAATATCTGTGGGTGGAAAGCTCAGGGATGAATCTGTGTGCTATTGTGTGAATGAGACAAAAAGTGTTACCTGAGAGAGAGAGAGAGAGAGAGAGAGAGAGAGAGAGAGAGAGAGAGAGAGAGAGAGAGAGAGAGAGAGAGAGTGATATTCAGGAGTCCACATTTATAATGGGTAAGGTTTCTCTCCTTCTATATATCTATATATATATTGCGCGTCGTCCCGCACGCGGTTTGTCCTTCCGTCTGTCCCTTTTCAAAACGTACCTACTTCACCGCGCCGATGCGCGCCGCCACTGCGCCGCTCAGGCAGTGGCTCACTACGATCGCGCGGGCATCTTAGCGAAAAAATGTTGTCTACCCACAAGCATTGCAATGAAATTGTTAGTTATTTAGTAGAGCTAAACATCTCTTTATTTTCGCGATAAGCAATGAAGATGAACAAAAAGTTGAACCAAGCAGCAAGACTTTTGTGGGCCGAAGGCCCACCTTACCAGCCTTCCGCAGGAACTAGCTGATGAGCCGCCCGGAGGGCGGCGAACCACCACCTTACCAGCCTTCCGCAGGAATTAGCTGATGAGCCGCCCGGAGGGCGGCGAACCAGCTAGTACAGTATATAGCACTGCACATTTCTGGACTGAGATGTCCATGTTGTTCCCGGGATCTGTTGCAACCACTCATCTAGTTTGGGAGTCACTGCCCCGAGTGCTCCGACCACCACAGGCACGACTGTCACCTTTACGGTCCAGGCTCCCTCCAGCTCCTCTCTGAGCCCTTGGTATTTCTCGAGTTTCTCGTGTTCCTTCTTTCTGATGTTTCCATCACTTGGGACCGCTACATCCACTACAACGGCTTTCCTCTGCCCTTTATCTATGATAAAACGATATCTGGTTGGTTCGCCATTACCATCTTGTCAGTCTGGATCTGGAAGTCCCACAGGATCTTCGCTCCGTTATTCTCCACCACCTTCGGAGGTGTTTCCCAATTTGACCTTGGGGTTTCCAGTCCATACTACGCACAGATGTTTCGGTAGACTATGCCAGCCACCTGGTTATGGTTTTCCATGTAGGCTTTCCCTGCCAGCATCTTACACCCAGTTATGCAGTTATGTGTTGGATCGTCTCAGGTGCCTCTTTGCACAACCTACACCTTGGGTCTTGTCTGGTGTGGTATATCTGGGCCTCAATGGCTCTGGTGCTCAGGGCCTGCTCCTGAGCAGCCAGGATGAGGGCCTCTGTGCTATCCTTCAGGCCAGCCCTCTCTAGCCACTGATAGGACTTCTTGAGATCAGCCACTTCAGTTATGGTCCGGTGGTACATCCCGTGTAGGGGCTCTCCTTGATGTATTCATGGAGCTTGGATGTTTCTTCCTGGACAGTGGCTCTCACACTCACTAGTCCCTGGCGTCCTTCCTTTCGGCTTGCGTACAGTCTCAGGGTGCTGGATTTGGGATGGAACCCTCCATGCATGGTTAGGAGCTTTCGGGTCTTAACGTCCGTGGTGTGAATCTCTTCCTTTGGCCACCTTATTATTCCTGTAGGGTATCTGATCACTGGCAGGGCATAGCTGTTTATCGCCCGGGTCTTATTCTTGCCATTGAGCTGGCTTCTTAGGACTTGCCTCACTCGCTGGAGGTATTTGGCCGTAGCCGCTTTCCTTGTTGCCAGTTTGAGGTTGCCATTGGCTTGTGGTATACCGAGGTACTTGTAGCTGTCCTCAATGTCTGCTATTGTTCCTTCAGGGAGTGAGACCCCTTCAGTGCGGACTACCCTTCCTCTCTTAGTCACCATCCGACTACATTTCTCCAGCCCGAATGACATCCCGTTGTCGCTGCTGTAGATCCTGATTGTGTGGATCAGGGAGTCTATGTCCCTTTCGCTCTTAGCAAACAGCGACATGTCATCCTTGTAGAGGAGGTGACTGATCGTAGCTCCATTTCTGAGGCGGTATCCATAGCCTGTCTTGGTGATTACTTGGCTCCTATGCCGAAGTCCTATGCAGAACAGCAGTGGGGAGAGTGCATCACCTTGGTATATGCCACATTTGATGGACACTTGGGTAAGTGGCTTGCCATTGGCTTCAAGTGTGGTTTTCCACATTCTCATCGAGTTCGCAACGAAGGCTCTTAGGGTCCTGTTCACCTTATACAACTCCAAGCATTCAGTGATCCATGTATGTGGCATCGAGTCATAGGCTTTCTTGTAATCAATCCAGGCTGTGCACAGGTTGGTACGTCGGGACCTGCAGTCTTGTGCAACTGTTCTGTCAACCAGGAGCTGATGTTTGGCTCCTCTGGTATCTCTACCAATGTCCTTCTGTGCTTCGTTCATGTATTGATCCATGTGTCCACTTATCTTAGCCGCAATGATGCCTGACATGAGCTTCCATGTTGTGGAGAGACAGGTTATTGGCCGATAGTTGGATGGGACTGCTCCCTTTGAGGGATCCTTCATGATCAGGATCGTTCGCCCTTCGGTTAGCCATTCTGGGTGAGTCCCATCCCTCAGCACCTGGTTCATTTGTTTGTTTGTTTATTTGTTTTATTGAGCATATATAGTACACGCAATAACAGGTTGACAAAGGTCAAACAAAATTATAAAAGGAAAATTAGAAATAGTTAAAAGAGAAAAAAACACACATCACAGTTATATGCTCAAAGGAGTAGGAAGAAGTAAATAACTTATCTAGTCCTACCCCTTATTATGTAACTGAATTGTTCATTTTTCAAAACAAAGAAATGAAAAACTACATATCATTAAATATTTTTACCCTTGTGTATACTATGCTATTCTATTTCTACACCTTTTGGTTTGTATGTATATAGTTATTCTTTCTTCTTTTGTATTTCGATTTTCTGATATTCATTATAATTATCATTCCTTGAATACAATTGTTAAGTTGATCAAAATCCAAAACAAGAACAAACAGTTATATTACTATATTTTATAAGTATATCAAATGTATCTATTTTAATTCAGATTCATGTAGTTATTTTGCACTAATCTTTTGAATTTGTTTTTGAACTCCTCCAACGATTTGCTCATTTTCAGATCCGTTTCAAGCTTATTCTATAGATTGACACCAATTACTGATACACACCTTTGCTTAATGTTTGTTCTTGTTCTGGATTTTTTGTATTGATTAGTGCCCCTTAGATGATACCACCTCTCACTAATTTCAAAAAGCTGCTGGATATTTTGGCAAAGGAGGTTGTTATGTGCTTTATACATTAATTGAGTAATTTTGTAGTCAACCAGGTCGTAGAATTTCATTGTGTTTAATTTGATGAATATTGGATTTGTGGGTTCTATACATTTCGACCTGTTGATTATTCTGATTGCTTTTTTTTGTAATTTTAAAACAGGGAGTGTGTTCGTTTTACAGGCTTTTCCCCATATTTCTACACAGTAGTTCAGATATGGTAGTAATAATGAGTAATATAATGTATACAAGGAGCTCTTATTCAACACATCCTTCGTTTTGTGGAGTATCCCGATAGTTTTGGATACTTTTCTTTTTATCTATGTTATCTATGTGTGGCTTCCAGGATAGTTTGGTATCTATTACTAGTCCAAGAAACTTATATTCATAGACTCGTTCTATTTCAATTGAATTTATCTTTATTTTAATTTGGTCTTTAATTGGTCTTGTGCCAAAAACAACTAGCTTAGTTTTTGTTAAATTTAAAGATAATTTGTTTTTGTTAAACCATTTTTTTTAATTTTGTCAATTCGTTTTCTACAATTTTCAGGAGTTGTTTCATATTTTTTCCAGAGCAGTAAAAGGTTGTATCATCAGCGAAAAGGACGCATTTGAATTGTTTTGACACACTACAGATATCATTAATATATAGAATGAACAGTTTTGGTCCAATCACTGACCCCTGAGGCACTCCATGGATAATCTTCAGTAAATTGGATTTTTTGTTTTTGAACTGCACATACTGATATCTGTTTTCTAAATAACTTGCAATCCATTTATGTGCTGTGCCTCTGATACCATATCTATCTATTTTTTTCAATAATATAGCATGGTCTATAGTATCAAAAGCTTTTTTTAGATCTAGAAAAATCCCGACCGTGTATTCTTTATTATCTATATTAGTGGCTATTGCTTCCACAAACTCCATTGCTGCCAATAAGGTGGTCCGTTTTTCTCTGAAGCCATATTGATTTTCACTTAATACCATGTGTTTATCAATGAAGTTATCGAGTCTGCGAGAAAATAATTTTTGTAATATTTTTGAAAATTGTGGTAACAGTGATATAGGTCTATAATTTGTTATGAATTGTCTTTCACCATTTTTAAAAATTGGAATAACTTTAGCTGTTTTCATTTTTGATGGAAAAATACCGACTTTAAATGACAGGTTGCATATATATGTAAAGGGTCGCACTACAAGTTCTATAATATGTTTTACTATTGACATATCAATATCAAAACAGTCGGTTGATTTTTTGCTTTGATATGTTTTTACAACCCCTCCGTGAGCCGTCACCTTACCGTGGTGGAGGGGTTTGCGTGTCCCAATGATCCTAGGAGCTAAGTTGTCTGGGGCTTTATGCCCCTGGCAGGGTCACCCATGGCAAACAGGTTCTAGGTGAGGGGCCAGACAAAGCATGGCTCATAGACCCTGATGATGACTACAATATATGGACCAAGGTTTCCCTTGCCCGGACGCGGGTCACCGGGGCCCCACTCTGGAGCCAGGCCTGGAGGTGGGGCTCGTTGGCAAGCGCCTGGTGGCCGGGCCTACACCCATGGGGCCCGGCCGGGCACAGCCCGAAGAGGCAACGTGGGTCCCCCTTCCCATGGGCTCACCACCCATGAGAGGGGCCAAAGGGGTCGGGTGCTATGTGAGCTGGGCGGCAGCCAAAGACGGGGACCCTGGCGGTCCGATCCTCGGCTGCAGAAGCTAGCTCTTGGGACATGGAATGTCACCTCTCTGGCAGGGAAGGAGCCCGAGCTGGTGTGTGAGGCAGAGAATTTCCGACTGGATATAGTCGGACTGGCCTCCACACACAGCTTGGGTTCTGGTACCAGTTCTCTCGAGAGGGGTTGGACTCTCTTCCACTCTGGAGTTGCTCACGGTGAGAGGCGCAGAGCAGGTGTGGGCATACTCATTGCCCCCCGGCTCAGTGCCTGTACATTGGGGTTCACACCGGTAGACGAGAGGGTTGCCTCCCTCCGCCTTCGGGTGGGTGGACGGGTCCTGACTGTTGTTTGTGCATATGCACCAAACAGCAGCTCAGCATACCCACCCTTTTTGGAGTCCCTGGAGGGTGTGCTGGAGAGTACTCCTGCTGGGGACTCCCTTGTTCTGCTGGGGGACTTCAATGCTCACGTGGGCAATGACAGTGAGACCTGGAGGGGCGTGATTGGGAGGAACGGCCCCCCCGATCAGAATCCGAGTGGTGTTTTGTTATTGGACTTCTGTGCTCGTCACGGATTGTCCATAACGAACACCTTGTTCAAGCATAAGAGTGTCCATATGTGCACTTGGCACCAGGACACCCTAGGCCGCAGTTCGATGATCGACTTTGTAGTTGTATTATCGGATTTGCGGCCGCATGTTCTGGACACTCGGGTGAAGAGAGGGGCGGAGCTGTCAACTGATCACCACCTGGTGGTGAGTAGGCTCCGATGGTGGGGGAAGATGCCGGTCCGTCCTGGCAGACCCAAACGTATTGTGAGGGTTTGTTGGGAGCGTCTGGCGGAATCCCCTGTCAGAAGGAGTTTCAACTCCCACCTTCGACAGAGCTTTTCCCATGTTCCGGGGGAGGTGGGGGACATTGAGCCCGAGTGGACCATGTTCCGTGCCTCTATTGTTGAGGCGGCCAATCTGAGTTGTGGCCGTAAGGTGGTTGGTGCCTGTCGTGGCGGCAATCCCCGTACTCGCTGGTGGACACCAGCAGTAAGGGATGCCGTCAAGCTGAAGAAGGAGTCCTATCGAGCCTTTATGGCCTGTGGGACCCCAGAGGCAGCTGACGGGTATCGACTGGCCAAGCGGACCGCGGCTTCGGTGGTCGCCGAGGCAAAAACCCGAGCGTGGGAAGAGTTCGGTGAGGCCATGGAAGCTGACTTCCGGACGGCTTCGAGGAAATTCTGGTCCACCATCCGACGTCTCAGGAGGGGGAAGCAGTGCACCACTAACACTGTGTACAGTGGGGATGGGGCGCTGCTGACTTCGACTCGGGACGTTGTGAACCGGTGGGCAGAGTACTTCGAAGACCTCCTCAACTCCACCAACACACCTTCCTTGGAGGAAGCAGAGCCCGAGGACTCTGAGGTGGGCTCTCCTATCTCTGTGGTTGAAGTCACCGATGTGGTTAAAAAGCTCCTCGGTGGCAAGGCCCCAGGGGTGGATGAGATCCGCCCGGAGTTCCTCAAGGCTCTGGATGTTGTGGGGCTGTCCTGGTTGACACGCCTCTGCAACATCGTGTGGTCAACAGGGAGAGTACCTCTGGATTGGCAGACCGGGGTGGTAGTCCCTCTTTTTAAAAAGGGGGACCGGAGGGTGTGTTCCAACTACAGAGGGATCACACTCCTCAGCCTCCCTGGTAAGGTCTATTCAGGGGTGCTGGAGAGGAGGGTCCGTCAGGAAGTCGAGCCTCAGATTGAGGAGGAGCAGTGTGGTTTTCGTCCCGGCCGTGGAACAGTGGACCAGCTCTACACCCTTAGCAGGGTCCTTGAGGGTATGTGGGAATTCGCCCAACCAGTCTACATGTGTTTTGTGGACTTGGAGAAGGCGTTTGACCGTGTCCCTCGGGGAGTTCTGTGGGGGGTGCTTCGTGGGTATGGGGTACCGAACCCCCTGATACGGGCTGTTCGGTCACTATACCACCGATGTCAGAGTTTGGTTCGCATTGCCGGCACTAAGTCGGAATCGTTTCCAGTGGGGGTAGGACTCCGCCAAGGCTGCCCTTTGTCGCCGATTCTGTTCATAACCTTTATGGACAGAATTTCTAGGCGCAGCCGAAGCGTTGAGGGAGTCCGTTTTGGGGGCCTCAGTATTACATCCCTGCTTTTTGCAGATGATGTGGTGCTGTTGGCTCCTTCAAACGGGGCTCTACAACTCTCACTGGAGCGTTTCGCAGCCGAGTGTGAAGCGGTTGGGATGAAAATCAGCACCTCCAAATCTGAAACCATGGTCCTCAGTCGGAAAAGGGTGGAGTGCCCCCTCCGGGTCGGGGAAGAGATCTTACCCCAAGTGGAGGAGTTCAAGTATCTTGGGGTCTTGTTCACGAGTGAGGGCAGGAGGGAGCGAGAGATCGACAGGCGGATCGGTGCAGCGTCTGCTGTGATGCGGACGTTGTATCGGTCTGTCGTGGTGAAGAAGGAGCTGAGCCAAAGGGCGAAGCTCTCAATTTACCGGTCGATCTACGTCCCAACCCTCATCTATGGCCACGAGCTATGGGTCGTGACCGAAAGAACGAGATCCCGGATACAAGCGGCCGAAATGAGTTTTCTCCGCAGGGTGTCCGGGCTCTCCCTTAGAGATAAGGTGAGGAGCTCGGTCATCCGGGAGGGGCTCAGAGTCGAGCTGCTTCTCCTCCACATCGAGAGGAGCCAGATGAGGTGGCTTGGGCATCTGATTCGGATGCCTCCTGAGCGCCTCCCTGGTGAGGTGTTCCGGGCATGTCCCACCGGGAGGAGACCCCGAGGAAGACCCAGGACACGCTGGAGAGACTACGTCACCCAGCTGGCCTAGGAACGCCTCGGGATCCCCCGGGGAGAGCTGGAAGAAGTAGCTAGGGAGAGGGAAGTCTGGGCTTCCCTGCTAAAGCTGTTGCCCCTGCGACCCGGCCCCGGATAAGCGGTAGATGATGGATGGATGGATGGATGAATGGATGTTTTTACAATATTTAATATTTCATTTTGATTCACAGCAGTAAGAAACATTGTGGAAGGATTTTTTTGTATGTGTTTATGTATTTCTAAAGAGTTTATTGGATCGGGAATTTGTTTTGCTAAGTTACTGCCGATATTAACAAAATATTCATTAAATTCATTTGCTATTTCTGCCGTTTCCTCAATAATGGTATTTTTGTCTTTCATAAAATACTCCGGATAATCTACTTTATTAGAGTTATTTCTAATTACATGATTTAAGATTTTCCAGATTTCTTGAGTATTGCTTTTATTTTGCTCTAATAATGCATGAAAATGGTCTCTCTTACTAGGTCTTATAATATTTACTAATTTGTTTTTATAAGTCTTATATTTTGTTTCAGCTTCATTAGTTCTGGATTTTAGAAACGATTTGTATAGATTGTTTTTCTTTTTACATGCATTTTCTATGCCTTTTGTTATCCATGGCTTACTTTGTCCATTGAACTTTCTGGTGACTTTAATTACTGGGAAATATTTATCGTATAAGGAGGTTATGGTTGACTGAAATGCTTCAAACGCAGTGTTTGGATCATCATTTGTGTAGACCTCAGACCAATTTTGCTTGTCTAGGTCGAGCTTGAAAGCTGCAATGGAATGTTGGGTTCTGAGTCTTATTTCTGATGTATGGGTTATTGGTTTTGTTTTTCTAGCAAAGTAATTGTGTAGGACTACAAAGACTGGTAGATGGTCACTTATATCAGTTATGAGAAGTCCACTTTCCTTTTTGTGATCAATCTTATTTATAAATATGTTATCTATCAATGTGGCCGTATCCACTATTATTCTGCTGGGTCTCAGAATGACTGGGAATAGACCGTTGCTATACATTGTATTTATGAAATCTGTTGTTTTTTTCTGTCCATTTGGGTTTAATAAGTTGATGTTAAAATCGCCACACATTATTTGTGTTTTCTTGTCATTAGAACAACTCAGCATATCTGTCATTTTTTTATTAAATGTGTCTAGACAAGATCCTGGTGTCCTATAAACGCAACTTAAAATAACATTCGATGCATTTTTCATGTGTATTTCCAAAGTTAGACATTCCATTAGATTCTCAGTTGTGTTTGTCAAGCTCTCAATTTTGCAGCATTTCAGTGTTTTATCTACATATATTGCAACTCCCCCTCCTTTTTTGTCTTCCCTTTGAGTTGCATACAATTCATATCCATCAATTTTCATTTCACTTGTTTTTTCATCATCAAGCCAAGTTTCTGATATGGCAATAATTGTAAATTTATTAAATGTAGTTAAATATTCTTCGATTTTGGTGAAATTTTTGTATAGACTTGGTTTGGTTTGGTTTGGTTTGTTTATTGAACATAAAACATATACAGTAATAATTTGACAGAAAATAAGGTAGATAAAAAAGTAAAAGAAAGAAATCAGTCTTCATTCAACACAGTTATTATGTTCAAGGGAGTAGGATGAAGTAAAAAACTTATCTAGTCCTACCCCGTTATGTGTTTATATCTACTAAATCATTTTTATATCAATCAGAAAAGAAAAGTAATAAAAAGTCTCCATTAAGGCTCATACTTTACCCTTAACCGTGATATTTTCACAACTTTTGGTTTGTATCGAGATTATATACATCCTCACCCTGGCACTCTTGTGTCAATTTTCTCTTGTATTCATAATGGATATTGCAATACCTTTCTCTATTTATCAACTTAGTTCTGATTTATCATTATATTTAATGTTTAGTATTTATCATTTTAACTCTGATTGGTGTAGGTTGTTTGTACTATTTTTTTGAATTTGTTTTTGAACTCAGCAAGCGATTTACTCATTTTTAGGTCCGTTTCGAGATTGTTCCACAGATTAACACCTTTGCTAGATACACTTCTTTGCTTGATGTTTGTTCTTGTTTTGAGTTTTTTGAATAAGTTGGTACCTCTTAATTCATAGTTGCTTTCTCGAATTTCAAAAAACTTCTGAATGTTTTGGCAGAGCAGGTTATTGTGTGCTTTGTACATTAATTGGGCGATTTTAAAGTCAACCAGGTCATAAAATGTCATCGTATTTAATTTGATAAATAGTGGATTTGTGGGTTCCGTATATTTTGATCTATTAATAATTCGAATTGCTTTTTTTTGTAGTTTGAGAATAGGGAGTGTGTTTGTTTTGCAGGCATTTCCCCATATTTCCACACAGTAGGTCATGTATGGTAATAATAATGAAGTGTATAATGTGTACAAGGATCTCTTATTTAGCACTTCCTTGGTTTTGCAGAGGATCCCTACGGTCTTGGCTATTTTTCTTTTTACGTTATCGATATGTGGTTTCCAACATAGTTTTGAGTCTATTACTAATCCGAGAAACTTGGTTTCATACGCTCTTTCTATTTCAATTGAGTTTACCATAATTTTAGCTTGGTGTTTGATTGGTCTTGTGCCAAAAACAATTGACTTCGATTTTTTCAGGTTAAGTGACAATTTATTTCTGTCGAACCCGTTTTTTAATTTGTTTAATTCGTTTTCTACGGTTGTCAGGAGCTGTTTCAGATTTATTCCAGAACAGTAGAAAGTTGTATCATCAGCAAATAGGACACATTTAAATAGTTTTGAGACCTTGCAGATATCATTTATATATAAGATGAATAGTTTTGGACCAAGCACTGACCCCTGAGGTACTCCGTGAGTGATTTTCAGTTGATTTGTTTTTTTATTGTTGAGTTGCACGTACTGATATCTGTTTTCTAAATAACTTTTTATCCATTTATAAGCTACACCTCTAATGCCATATCTTTCTAGTTTTTTCAATAATATACTGTGATCTATTGTGTCAAAAGCTTTTTTTAGATCTAGGAAAACCCCAACAGTAAATTCTTTGTTGTCTATATTAGTGGCTATTGCTTCCACAAACTCCATAACTGCCATTGAGGTGGTCCGTTTTTCCCTGAAGCCATATTGATTCTCACTTAACAGCGCATGCTTTTGTATAAAACTATCAAGTCTGCGAGAAAATAGTTTTTCTAATATTTTTGAAAATTGTGGTAGTAGTGATATTGGTCTATAATTTGTAAACAGATGTTTTTCTCCACTTTTATAGATTGGAATAACTTTAGCAATTTTCATTTTTGATGGAAAGATACCAGCTTTGAATGACAGGTTGCATATGTGTGTGAAAGGTCGCACTACATATTCTATAATCTGCTTGATTATTGTCATATCAATATTAAAGCAATCAGTTCTACTATTTATATGTATCACTGAAAAATACATTTTCAGTGATACATATAAATAGTAGTATCAGTATCACTGAAAATGTATTTTTCAGTGATACATTTGAGTTGAATTGTTCATCAGTATAATACTTAGAGTTTGTGATGCTGTGATTATGATTGAAGAAATTATTGTCTGGATCCAAGTTGTTCTCTGGATCGAATGTCTTATGTTCAGCGTAATCAAAGATTTTAAAGTCCATGTTTGTGTTGTTTGTTTCCTATATGTATTTAGTCATTAAGTTTCGTCTGGTGGTAATCAGCTCTCAGCATGTTGAAGTGGAGCCCTTTGAATTGGAGTACTGGTGCGGGGGTGGACGATGAGTTTGTCGTGCCTCAAGTAGGCAATTTCCCCTCTTTCACGTGCCGCTTTTAGTTTTGGAAGCAATTCTTTTCTTTTTTGACGTACAGTATCTGTATAATCTTCATTAATGTAAATTTTGGTGCCTTTTAAGTATTTTGCTCTCTGTAGTATCATTGTTTTGTCCTTATATTTTTCAAACTTCACCACGACTGGTCTTGGTCGAGGTCTTCCCGATTCGATCTCTTTCCACCTCGATTGTCTCCTTTAATTGCAGTTGGTCCTTGAGGATTTTCTGCACTTTTTCATCCGTTTCGGTCCACGTTTCTCCTTGCCTTTCTTCAATTCCATCGATTATCAAGTTATTTCTTTTAGATTGTCCCTCGAAGTAGTCCATCTTGTCAGTTAAAACAAGCATACTGTCACATACTTTATAGATTTCAGTTTGCATGGCTTTGCAATGGTCAGTTCCATTCGTTTGTTGTTTTTTAATGTCATCAACCTCCTTTTGGGTAAAATTAAGACTTGTTTTAATAATAATAATAATAATACATTTTATTTGTGGGCGCCTTTCTAGAAACTCAAGGACACCTTACAACAAGCAGTTAAAATCACGAGTACAATGTTAAAAACTACATCAAATAAGATAAGAAAAAATACAACAAAAATAAATAAATAAAAATAATGGCTTTATGGTCTGAGTGAATAGGCTTGTCGAAACAGATGTGTTTTGAGGCGGGATTTAAAATGTGTTAATGAGGCTGTATTACGAAGGTCAGCGGGGAGTGAGTTCCATAGCTGGGGAGCAGAGCGACTGAAGGCTCTATTTCCCATGGTGACGAGGCGAGCAGGGGGGACAGAGAGGAGGACAGAGGAGGAGGAACGAAGAGAGCGGACAGGCGTAGGAATATGGATGAGGTCAGATAGGTATGGAGGGGCTAGGTCATGAATGGATTTGAATGTGAGGAGCACAGGATTTTATATTGAATGCGGTGTAGAATGGGGAGCCAGTGGAGATGTTGAAGGACAGGTGTAATATGGTTTATGTATGGTGTGAGTGTGATAATGCGGGCGGCTGAATTTTGGACCAGCTGAAGCTTATGGAGGGTTTTTTGAGGGAGACCAAACAGAAGGGAATTACAGTAATCGAGTCGCGAGGTGACGAGGGTGTGTACAAGTATAGCAGTGGACTGAGGAGTGAGAGAAGAGCGGAGCCGGTGGATGTTTCTAAGATGATAATATGCAGAACGAGTGATGTGGTTGATATGTGAGGTGAAGGAGAGGGTGCTATCAAGGATGACACCCAGACTCTTGACCTGAGGGGAGGGGGAGATGGAAGAGCTTTCGAAGGGAATGGAGAAGTTGTTTATTTTGTTTAGATTGGATTTAGTGCCTATAAGGAGGAATTCAGTTTTATTGCTATTCAGTTTGAGGAAATTTGAGGTGAACCAAGATTTTAATTCCTGCAGGCAGTTGGTTAGGGAGGATGGTGGAAGTATGGTATTAGGTTTGGTAGAGATGTAGAGCTGGGTGTCATCCGCGTAGCAATGAAAATGAATGTGGTGTTTCCTGAATGTGTTAGTTTTCAGTTCTTGAACTTCCCTGGAAAATTTGTCTAGTCGTGTGTTTGTTGAATCCAGTATCATCTTTACAAATCCTTTGAAGTGATCCTGTTGTTGCTGAATAAGTGCTGTGAATAGTTCTTTTTGTTGCGTGAGTAGTTCGTTGACTTGCGTAAGGGTCATGAATTCTTGTCCTCGTTTGGGCGGCATTTTTCGGGTTTTGTTGCTAGTCGGCTGTCAGCTAGTTGATGAGGTGTGCTGTGATCTTTGTGCCAACCCGGAAGTTGGTGATGTGGCAGTGAGCCTGTGGCCTCCCCTGACGGCACCGCCGCAGTGTTCGAAGTTTTCCGCCGCTGCTGCCGGATTAGCCGTTCAGCAGGCTGGTCTCAAGTGGTGGTAGCTCTGGCTGCCGGCGCCGCCGCCACCGGAGTCCCGAAGCGTCCTCTCGCCCAACCACGCTGGCTGGGCGTGGACTGGCGTTGTACTGCTAGGTGCTCATGGAGTGCTGTGAGTTTCTTTGGCCAGTAGGTGTGGACCATGTCCGGGCCTGGTACTGTCCAGTTCTTCATATCTGAGACTCTTTCCTGTATGTCTGCCACTGTTATGGTAACTGGGTTCTGTTCAGGGAGGTTGCTGTGCTCCTCTCTCAGGGTCACCAACCATTGTGCCCTGCTGTTATGTGCAACCTCCAGTACCTTTCAGTTTCCAGTCTTGGTGGGTTAGCTCTGTTGTTAGGACCCTGCCACTGAGCGTACACTTTCGCAGGTTGTGTTGCGAACAGCCTGTTTATTCGCCTGGCCTCATTCTCTTTCGTGTACCGCTTTAGGCGGCTGGACAAGGCTTGGAGCCTTTGTTTCGAGTGCTTCATATATGGTCATCTGGATGTACCTCTCGGGTATCGGCCTTTTCATCACACCTCTCTGGGCCTCCGTCAATTGACTCACATCTTTCCGGGCCGCCTTGATCTTAGCCTCCAACCGTCTTTTCCATGGTGGGTAACGTATCTCATGGCTTCCATGGTTGCTCTTATAGCCCAGAGTCTCCAGGATCACTGATGCTGAAGCGTATATCAGCTCATTGGTTTCTGTGATCGTTACGGTAGGGATCGTCCTCAGTGCTGCATTCACACTTTCTATGAGACTTTCAGATGGTACTTCACATAGCCGTTGTAATCGGTTTCTAGGTTGCCCAGCTTTTTCATTCTCGCCATGATCTTAGCTTTCAGGTCAGTTGCTGCATCGCTCAGCATTTCATTCATTGGGGCTGGCCACCCAATCTCATCATTTGCATTCATTGGGGCTTGCCTCCCAATTGCTGGTATGACCTCCTCCTCTGATCTGGCAGCCTTCACCATGGAACCTGCGTTGTACCTCATCAATCTCAAGTTGTGACAGCAGTTGCCGTTTGTGGATGTTGGAACACTGAGCTACTAGTTGTTTCGTTGTCAACCGTGACGGTGGGTTTCGAAGTAACCATTTAGCCCAGATTCTCTGCATGTAACCCCTCTGACTAGGGTTGCTTGAGTAGTAGCATTCCAACAGAGCCATGTTATCACATCTCGCCCATCTCTGCTTTGTGTGTATATATATATATATATAGAGAGAGAGAGAGAGAGAGAGAGAGAGAGAGAGAGAGAGGAGAGAGAGAGAGATTTATATATACTGTATATATATATATATATATATATATATATATATATATATATATATATATATATATATATATATATATATATATATATATATATATAGCTCTTGCTATCTCTCTCTCTCTCATCTCATGACACCCGCCCAACAGACGGGTTAACCAATCTCACCTCAACACATTTTAAATTTAGTTTTTTTCCTTTATTTCTTCCAATATAATTATTTCAGACGATATTATTATTTCAAACAATATGTGAAATTGCAAACTATGACTGCAAAAGTCCAACTGGCTGGGGAAAAAAGTTGAACAAATCTAACAATTATTAAAATTGAAAAAAAAAATCCAAAGTTCACACAATTTATGGATTTGAAAAATCGTAAAATAAATCCATTTCAAGTGTAAAAGGCCTCTCCAAGTAAAAACAATACAAATCCAACAACTATGTAAAACAACGTGCTACGGATAAATATCGCGTCAGATAAAAAAGAAATACAATTTTCTGCTCAACAGTTTAAAATGTCTCTATCCCAACATAGCAATTCAATAGTTGTTGTCATCAAGACGGTTCTATAGAAAGCTATATTGTATTCCTTTTCGCGTAGCTGCATCGAGTGGATGCATAATGCAACCGCAGCCACGATTGTAGCTTCTTTTCTTGTAATGCAGTGCACCCTATAGATGAAAACACTTTTCAAATAGGCCTTATACTCCGAAGAGCCTTATATTGCTGAAAATGCCGTATAATTTTGTGCTATTCCACTCTGTCAAATTTGACTTACAGCAATTAATCAATAAGAATAAACTAATCTGGGTTGAAGAGGGAAATACAAGTGTAATAAACCTCAAAAATCACACACAAATTTTACTTGAACTTTAATCTTAGCCAAGTCATCACGATACAGAGGAAGGCATTATTATAGTTCAGATTCGATTAGATTCGAATAGATTAGAGATTTGTAGACTTGTAGGGAGGATCACGTTGGTCAGCTTCTCTGGCACAAACAAACTTGTTCTCCACACTGCAAGGGTCTTTGTCCCAGAGAACATCTAGAAAGAAACACAAAATTATAGTGTGACGACAGTGAAAATCATCTTCTCGTCAATTTCCTCCCTATTTAATTCCCCAGCCATAAAACATCAGAAATGCAAGTTGGAATAAATTGTAAGTAAAATGCAATCCACCATCATTTTCAATCGCAAGGCAGTCTCCAGAATCGTTGTCAGATTTGAAGTTAGTGAAATCAACTGGTGAGTCATCAGTCCAGAAGAAGGTGCCTTCCTGGAAGGCAAAAGAACACATTTCAGTGAGTCATGCCGAAATTGAAATGCACGCATGTATGTTTGTCACAATACCACAGGCCGTGCTGAGCCTGTGGCATGATTGTCACACTTTGACATCTTGATTAGGAGCATATTCCAAATCTCCTGACACCATCTGAGGCTGAAGAACAACGAGCTCCTGTGGTATCTCGACAGGATTGTTGTTGCTATCGAAGGCCAGGCTGCTGCAACAAGTCTCCAAAGACACGAGGGTAGGTCCACAGTGAAGCTGCTCGAGTAATGACGGATGCTGTAACAGTCCTCTGGATAGCTGATTTCCATCACAACGTCCACTCAATGTCAGCTCAGGACTTTTGGGTGCCATAAAACGTGTGCTTTTCCCCTTTAAATCCCAAACTCAGAGGCTCTCCCAACCAGCTGCGATCAACCGGGTTGGTATCTTAACCTGAGGCAGCCGGAGACCTCTTCATGACGCTTTTTATTAAACAGGTTTTGTATTCTTTGCAAATCTGTGGGTGTTGATATTTTGTCTCCTTTTAGCTGCTAACCTCCCCCCCTCCACCCCTTACCACAAAAAAAAAAAATCTCCGAAACCTTTTACAGAACATGTGAGATGTTACATTTCATGAAAAATATTGCCATAACAATATTTCATAACAATAAGGCCACCAGAAAACCATACGGTCAATTTCAAGGTCAAAAGATCAAATTACTAAAATATTCACCAATCTTCTAAACACTTGCAAAAGATTTGCAATCTTTTTTGAATTCCCTTTCCACTAATACCTAATTTGTGAAAATTGACGGAGCAGTTCCTGAGATATAAGGATTCAAAGGAAGACGGCCAAGTCCCTTTTGGTCAAACTAATTAAAATTCTGTGTGGTGTAGCTCTCTCAACCCTATTCCAATCAACGTAACAGATTTTGTGTTGTATCATCACTATCGACAAGTACATTACACTTCATTAAAATCAATATCCGCTTGGTAATGTTTTTTTCAGCATCCATAAAATAGTTCAACTGAGAATATACTGTCCTCTGGTAGTTACTGTTCATACAAAATTGCTAGTTTTAAGGATAAAAGGACCAGTAGAACTTCACCAGAACATTCCGATGGGGGCCATGATCTGGTGGTCTGATGCTCGCCTAACCTCACAGATATTTCATGAGTTCAACTGGGCCCACAAATTGCTTAAGTAGAAAGTCTCTTTAATTGATTTATTTCTCCCTACTCCTGAAGGAGTTAGATTGTTGACATTTCTGAGGGCCAGCAATTGGATTTTGGTTTCAAATTTGGGAAGAAAATGTGTGTGTGTGTGTAGGAAAGGCCAAAATGAAAGAAAGGACATCGGGTGAGGGAGTGTCTGGACGTAATTCGAGAAACAGGCCAAAGCGCTATACTGAGGGTGAGTGAGTGTTTCAACCTTCAGCTATCTATCTGTTCACATTTGTTCAGGTAGATCTTAGGGCTGTTCACACGGCAAGATTTGGTCCGGTGCTACGCCGGGGCTGCCCCTGTAGAGCGTTCACACGTGCAAATTAGCTCCGGCGTAGCCCCAGAAAAAGGCTTACACCGGACCAAATTTGATCCACCTCAGGGAGGTGATTTAAAAATTTGCTCCGGAGCAAATGCTCGTTTGCGAACCGATGTAAATTTACACGAGCTGGAATCACTGTGAAGCCGACGTGCTAACCACTGGAATACCGGACCGCCGTGTGTGTGTGTGTGTGTGTGTGTGTGTGTGTGTGTGTGTGTGTGTGTGTGTGTGTGTATATATATATATATATATATATATACATATATATATATATATATATATATATATATATATATATATATATATATATATATATATATACTGTATATATATTACAAAATGCAGAAAATTGTGCATGAGAAATGTTATCATGAGGAGGTAAAATTTACTCCAATGATATCAGTCCAAGTGTGAGTAGGAGCGAAGAAGTGTTGAAGATTTTTTTTAAGTGCCGGGAAAATGTTTGGCCTTTATTGTGCAGATTTTTCAAGTGCGATTGTTGCGCGTTGAGAATTCCTAACAGACAGATTGGAGGTATGACGGGGTGTATGTGACCACCACTTTGAAAAGACCAGCACCCAAACAACTGTGCCATTAATAACCGTCAGTCACACAGAGTGGTGCCCTGTATTGTCACTCAATTAGCTTTTATTCAAACTTCGCAAGCATTCGACCCAGCACATGCATTTTTACCTGAAATAACGAGTGACTTATGCCGCACTATAAGGGGCCCCCTGAAAGAGCTTTTCTTGGCTCCGTTCAAAATGCAGATGGCAGCATGACATCATTTGGAACTGAAGCGATTTTACAATTGTTGTGAACTTATTTATTCAATTTTATTTATTAATATTTTTATTTTCAGAATTGAAAAGGATTTTACCTCTATTGCCTCGTGGAGTCCAATCCAAATGTCTGAACTGGAATCAGAAGTGCCTGCCGCATTCAACTGGACAATAACGGCATTTTCCAGAGCACTGTGGACCGAGGCCAGATTCCCACCAAGAATGTTGCAGACGCTCTCCAAAGTAGAAGCAAAAATCGACAGTTCGCTGCTTTGAGAGAGTAGCTCACAGGTTTAGGGCCACCGTGAAATTTCTGTGTGAAAGTCTTTCATGCCTCCGCATCTGCAAATTGCCTTTCCTCATCTTGGAAGAGAAAACAGCTACAGTCTACCTGAGTCCAACCTTCAGGACAGCCTGCAACACAAAAGGATCAAGCGGCTCGGAAGATGAATGAATGAATGAATGAATGAATGAATGAATGAATGAATTGTTTTATTGACCTCTCTCTTGGCTAATAGGGTAAGACCACTGTGAAGAAGAGAATATTGTTCAAATCAAATTGCAGAAAATGAGCACAAATGAAGACGGCATTACATTAAAAAAAAACATTTAAAATTGAGCACAATAGAAAAGGTGTGTTTGAGTTTGCAGCTGAGGTTGACTAACAGCTCCGATCATGAGTCCACCGATCCCAAAAAGGAAGAACGATGAGCAAATTGTCAGTACCATCTGGGCAATGACAGAAAAGGGATTTCAATATCAGAGTTAAACATGTGTTCAAAAAAAAAACTCGCAAAATCTACGCGTGGAGTTGATTTGGAGAAGCAAGATGTCAAAGTGCGCAGTGTTACCTCTGCAGTGGGAACACTTGATCCTGAGAATCAAAGAAGCGTTCTTTTTAGATCAGCTTGCGAGGAGTCAAATGTGGTATCCACATAGAGAAGTGGCAAGTAGTTTGGCAATTATGCAGATGAGGCAAAACATCAAATGTTTCACTAGTTTGGACTTCAGGGGATCATTTTCCTGACAAGCGTCAGCACACATCCAACAATGCCATAAGATCCAATTACAGTACATTTTTCAGCATTGGCAGCTGTGAACTACTGACTGATTAAATGTTTGTTTTTTTTCGCGCATAGACAACAACAACAAAAAAACAAACAACGATAGAAAAACCAAAAACCCAACTTATTTTCAGAAATTGTGAATGGTAATAAGAGAAAACTCATACAGGGCTTGGAGAAAAGATCACACCTCATGATATAGCGTCACATTCAGTGTACATATTTATATTCAGTATGAAGCAAAGTTATAAAATTTAGTATAGATAGAGAGAGAGAGGACACACAGACGAGTAATTGCAGGCATACAGTTATGACACACTGAGGAAGTCAGTTTGTGAGTTTCGAGATAAGATCCTCCGTATTTCACCTTAGATAATTTTGTGACATCTTTTGATTTGGGGTCTGCCGTGAGAATTTTTAAATGTCACATGAATAAAACTGTGGGTTGGGAAACGGAATTCTTTCAGTTTTTGAACAGCGATGAATTGAAGGCGACATCCCTCCCCCAAAAAAGAAGGGAAAAAAAACGCTTTATTGTGTGACAGACATTTGCTTATCCTGCTTTGTCAAACTTATTTGACTGACAGCAAATAAATAAATGAATAAGTCGGTAGTTTGAAAAAGTATAGACCGTCTAGCAAATCAAAGAATACGATGAGAGCACAGATTTTAAAGAACACAGACACGATCGATTTTATGACGGTTGGGGACTCATCAGTGGCTGCATTGGTCAGCGCGTCTGGCACAAACAAATGTGTTCCTGTCGCCGCAGTTGTCGTTGTCCCAGAGATCGTCTAGAATAAAACCCAAGACAGTAATATTACTTTCGAACATGCAAGGAGCCATGATCCCTCTTAAAGTAACGATACAGGATATTTACCGCTGCGTTCAATCTCAAAGCAATCTCCAGCGCTGTTGTTATTGTTAAAGGCGGTGAAATTGAATTCTGAGCCATCGGTCCAGAAGAAGGTATCCTGGAAGACAAAGGGTCAAATTTGTCACCACCCAAAGGAAATGTATGCTTGTCATAACGTGAGACATGTTGATCACGGCAGTGCACGCATTTTGGGGGGTCACAAAAACTCAACATCTTCTCTCACCAGGTAATCAGAATCGGAATCAGAATCATCTTTACTGGCCATGTATGTAGAAAACACAAGGACAAACATTTGTCTCCGGTAGTACAGCCTACACTAGTACCATCACAAACAAGGACATGACAAATAAGTATGGAAAGACGTTCCGCAACGTAAGTGTACCATTGTGCCGTGGTATCACCCAATGACAGCTGTGAGACAATGTGCCAAGTATCAAGCAGAGCTAAAGTGTGTAATGCTGAAAAACCAGCAGCTCATAATCTTGTGGTATCAAGATGCGTGAGACGAGGGCGCGACGAGGAATTCCCACACCCAACTCTTGGAACGTTTGGGGGTAATGCTGGAACCAGACAGAGTTCCGATACACGAAACGTGTCTTTCACTGTTTAACACCACAGAGAGGAAAAAGTATAAAAACGATGGATCGAACAAAAGCGCTGAGTCCTCGAAACAGGATTTAGTGCCAACACCACCTCAGCGATTCCCAGCCTCACCACCGATCAGTTCTAATACATGACATCATGCATTATTATTTTTTTTTTTTTTTATACATATTCTTCAATAGTATGTTTTAAACATTAATATCATTGCAGAAAATGTTGCTTTTATGCTTGTGGCGATAGTTAGTGTCACGTCATTCATCCTGGCTATCATTTTTTTGTCAGTTGTTTGAAGAATTAGGACGTGTCGCACCTCGATTGTCTTGTGGAGTCCGAGCCAAACATCGACAGTTGGGTCCGAGGCCGCCCGAGTCAACTCGAGAACTACGGCATATTCCGAAGCACTGTGGAAGGAGGCCAAATTCCCACCAAGAATGTTGCAGATGGTCTACATGAGGAAACATAAAACAAAAAATTTGAGAAAACATTCAATGAAGCACATGAATGTCAAGAGATCAACCGTTCTTTCTGTACTTGTTTCTCATCAACGGGCAAACTTTCGGTTGTTAAAAAATATAATAAAAACGACCATTGCTTGTTTACTTGGAGCAAACACCAGTCACGTCAACAAGTGTGACTGAATCTGCACTCTGCAACGTGCTAATGTGAGTGCTAGCTATGTGCCGATTGTAGTGCTAGCTAGCTATGTTTTATTATTATTTTTTGAAAGGAGAAGATTTGTATTTATGATTTGTTTACAGCACTTTGCTATAAATGTATAAATGAAGTCGAGTTCAGCAAAGACTCAAGGCTGGTTGTCATCCTGTCCAAGTCACGAATGTAGAAAACTTCATTCAGTTCTTTCCGTGATATTTCGAGAGTCAACAGACAACCAGTTGGATCACAACTTAAATCAGAAAACTGGTTCAAGTGCGAGAAATGGGCCAGTGACCGGTTTGATGGGGACGCCTGAGCGGGGCACGATAGGAATGGCTGCATGCAGAATTGAGTAGTTGGTGAGCCTCTGTGAAGTTAATCGCCTCCCAAGTAACTTTTTTTTTGGTCCTTCTCAGCAAGCAGTTGCGTTACGCATGCAGGAGGAGGAGAGAGGGAGCAAGACGAAAGAGACACTGCAAACACCGATGCCTTTTTTTGTCTGTTAATATGCATTGTCCTAAAATATGACGCCAGCTGGTACTAGTTAGCCCCAAGGACAACATGAATAGTCCACGGGCTTCTTGTCAAAATAGCTCACCAGTGATGAGACACTATGACTTACTCAGAAGAATTAAAACAGAAGAAGAATGTTCACATGAATTTAACTAATGAAACTTAGCATTGCACATGTTTCCCAAATATTCTATATATTTTGCGTAGAAATAAAATATACGGTGTTCAATGGAAAGGGTGGTGCTGTTTTTATTTCCCCAAAGGTCATTTTAGAGCTGTACTTTTGATACGGTGATCGTTTTGCTCACAGTTGTCTTGCCGTCAGGATCTAAAATTGGCACATGCCTACTTATCGCAAAAGCACAATGACTGCGTGAACGTTGTCCATACATACCTCTGCATCTGCAAACTCCATGCGGTGGTCTTGAAAGACGAAACAGCGACCGCCTAGCTGAGTCCAGCCTTTAGGACAAGAATTGTCTGCGACACAATTTATTGTTGGAAGAAAAAAACGAGATATATCGCTTAAATATGAGATCAAATGCCGATGGAACAAATAATGTATTCATCTATTGATTTATTTTGGGAGCCTTGCAAAATGTCTTACGCCTTTTCTCGTGATTGTTTCTCTTTGACCACTGTGAAGAACAAAAGCATCGCCGTTAGATTTGACAGTCCACTTCCACTTTTATCTTTACAGTGCAATACATTATTACTACCAAGAACACAAAAAAACGACAACAATCACAACACGTAAGTACAGTACAGGAGCAAGCTCTCATTCACTGAATTCCACAAGTGTATTGACATCAGCAGAAAGCCAGGCTTTATATCAAATATTCTTTCGATAATGTCTTCAATCGATGTTTGTTGTCTTCTTGAATGTTATATGTCGGTAGTGCATTCCACATTTTTACTCGAAACATGGTATTACTTTTAAGATGATTACTTTTTACCTTTCTGCTGCGTAGATGACTCGTCCGCATGCCATTGGGCCTCTGATGTCAAGCAATATGACATCACTTGATGTTGAAGATCGCCATATTCATGTTCAAGTGACATCAGAGGCCCACTGGGATGTACATTGATAACTTGGCTTTCTTTAGGATTAATGGTAATTCATTAGTTGACATCGATGAAAGCAAGTGACAAAAGAAGACAGCAAGAAAACATACAAAACAGTTAAGATGCGTTTGAAACCGTCAGCGAGGATTTGACTTACGACTCCAGTCAACAGTCCACTGACTCCGCAAACGAGGAGCAACAAGCGAAGTGCGAAAGCCATCTGCGTAATGACAGAAACATATTTTCAATCTCAGAGTCAGACTCATATTCCAATGAAAAACCCTGTAAAAAAGAAAATCACCTGTACAAAGGATGTCGATATGTGTAATGTTACCTCTACAGTCACGATGCTGGATGCTGAGGACGATGGCGACCCAGCGAAGAGCAACCCTTTTTATATGTCAGCACTGGAATGTTGATTGTTGCAATCGTGCCATGGGAATATATTTTGAATTAGTTGACCATGAAGAGGATGATATGTTTCAGACAAAAGGTGGTGCCATAAGATAATGTCCTCCTGGTGTTTTAATTTAAGTCCCACACCCTTGAGGCCTTTCTGTTGACGTACTCTGAACACACCTAACCATTTAAAAGATTCAGTGGCTTTGAAAGCTACACCATCATGCATTTCAAAGCCCTCGCTGTATACCCAACACTATCAGAAGCACAGAAGACCTACTTTTAAAACTTTAATGCACAACTAATACTTTACTTCCAACAGTCTTTGTTTCATATCGTTTCTTGACCGCATAGCTTCCAATCCAAACGTTTGTGGGCTATATAAATAATTATATATATATATATATATATATATATATATATATATATATATATATATATATATATATATATATATATATATATATATATATATATATATATATATACACACACACACAAAAAAAATATTATATATATATATATATATATATAAATTTTTTTTTGTGTCTGATCAGATTTCAATGGCGTTCCATTTGTGCCCCCAAAAAAATTCGTCATGCGCAGTGTCTATGTCTAGTGTGTACGTGACATGACATTTGGCTTGTCTATTGACCGTTGAACGTGTCATCATGATGTGTCATTCAACAAAATGGGCTGTTGATGGTGTCATGGTTGTTTAGGTGTATAGTTTGGGTAAGGCAATTAAAATGTGTGGTTTCACAGCAATTCATCATTTGACAATGTTATTATTATTCCAACGAAGCCCTGTAATTAGTACAGGTTGAGTTCCAGTTTGTTTTTTGTTGGTCTGGTTTTTTTCCACCTAACCTTAAGGGACATTTGGATGGGCTGAACATTGGCACATAAAATATATAAAATAGGTCTACTCTACATTGTATCAACAGCTCGGATAATGGATGGATGGGTGGATGGATGCAATGTCAGCAATAAAATTTACCTCCCTAAAAGAATCTGGTGTGATTTAAGGGATTTTTTTTTGATGAGTAAAACAAGAGACCCGCCAAATTTTGTTGCGTAGCTTGGAGGGTTTTTTTTCAATGTCAGTAGCAATGTTGTTTCCTCCTGGCTTAGTTTAGTGTTTGAGGGTGACCAAAATTCATTTGTACTCCTGTCTTCTTGAACCTGTGAAAATATAAAAGCAGTTTTCACAATATTTTGCATTTATTCACAACTAATGTGAGATGCAGGGGTGTCCCTTTGCAGGTGGGCTAAGAACGTCAATTTTGGAGAAATTACCTGCACGATCTGCCAACGTTGTAGCCCAGTGAGCTGTCTTTATCGTTAACATCTCATTTTGCTGTTGCGATGCACTAGAGGGATCTGTGAGATGAATTGCCATGATGCGGCAGCCATTTTGTATTCCCATACCAGCAGACAGCAAATTATGTGGTGTTATTTCTAACGTGTCAGAAATATTGTCTTTTTACCATTTATTACAATTACAAGACGAGAGTGGAGTGGGTTTACGGAACAGTTAAGATCATTTAGAGAGTTTGAAGGGCAACACATGGAAATTTGTCACACATTTACCATTGTCCAAAATGTGTACAGTATTTCATTGGGCCACCACCATTTGCTCGGTCAACACGGACTGCCTTTCTTAAGAATGTCCAAGATTTTACATCATCATGGGACTTTTAGGGTGGGTGTTTCGGCATGGCACCCATTCACACAATCATAATCATGGCAGCATTAAAAAGAAATGCCAAATTAGATGTCTTTTTTTTTACAGGTGTATTTACCGTTATTGGATCATTAATGATGCCGTTAGATGAAAATGACCCAAAACATAAATGGTGTCTTAAGCAATGCCTGCAGCCTTGTACAGTCTTGTACGAGCGCACATTCTGAAGACAAAGTTGACCAGACCACAAACATCTTTTTTATGTTTTAATCAAAAACATATTTGTTTAAAAACACAAGACAAAGAAAACAACCCCAAAAGAATACAAAGAGCAGACATGCCACAAAGCAAATTAAGGAAAAACATTTTAAGACATAAATTAAAGTAAGCTTAAATCATATTGGGTGTGTGTCAGAGTGAAAAAAAAAGGTATCTATTCAGCCTCACACAGTCACACCTTGTTCTTCAATTATTGTCCTTTGTTAGCAGAAGATCAGGTAATGAGTAAGTCAACGGATCTGGTATCCTGGCATGTTGTCACACGGGCGTGGAGCATCTGTTCTGGAAAAGCTGCTCTACCACCGAAGAGTCGGCCAGTGTGGAGATGTCGCCCAGGTCCCGCTCGCCGCCGGCGATCTTGCGCAGCACGCGGCGCATGATCTTGCCTGGAAAAGACGACACTTTAGGGATAAGAACTACGATACATAAATCAAGCATGGGCCAGTTAACCAGTTTCAAGATCCAGTTATCCAGTCCAATCTTTGGGAAATGTTCCATTCCTGCCGCTAAATTGAGGAAGGATTGGGTCATTTTCTTAAACTTTGATCAAGAATGGTAAAGGCACACCCGACTGAATTTCATTCTCAAAATCAATTCACTTTACTGTTGAGTATTTGAGTTATTGGCAGTGGTTATAATTGAAAAGGTCACTGATTCTTAGAAAAAAAATGTCACCAGTAAAACTTTTAATGCGAAAATATTATCACATTACTGCCAGTGGCCACCTTCTTGAAAGCATGCTAAAGAAGGTGCCGATAATACACCAAAGGTATTTGCAAACCTCCAAACAAAATTAGAAGAAATGGGAGGTTGGGGGGCGTTCGTAAATTCACTCTAACACTGGGGTGGGCAATTACTTTCCCGGGGGGGCCGAATGAGAAGCAGAAAATATTGTGGAGGGCTGAGCCAAAAGTTAGAAATAGAAAATAAAGACAATAGCGCAATGTCTTTGTATGCCAGTAATAATGTAACATTCTCCTCCACCATCACACTCAGCACCGGTTCTCCGCAAAGATGTGTACTGAGCCCCCTGTTGTTCACGCTCGACACATTTGACTGCTCTCCAACTCTTATTAGCTGTCCGGTTTGCGGAAAGTTTTTAACACGATAACAATCAAACCATTCTAGGAAATGTTCATTGACTCGAGCCACAAGCAATTCACTCTGAGCATGGAAATTGCCAGAATCGGACCGAGTAAGAATCGCTTCCTTTTTTTTCCAAAGTCTCGTAGATTTGAGTCTTTCCAACTCTAGGCGTCTCCTGAATGTTTCGTACTTTGTTACCAGCTTCGTTTAATCAGATACATATGACTTTCCCTTCCATGGTCATTACTCTCTCCCTCTTTCTTCGTCTTCCCCTCCCTCCCTGTGCTCTGCAACTTGAAGTAACTGCACCACCTGGTGTTGAAATACCTGTCCTTACAAGTCCAAACGCAATGAATGCAATCAAACCTTAATTGTGCACCAATCTTTGGCGGGCCTTATTAAAATGACCAATGGGCCGGATCCGGCCCGTGGGCCGTAGTTTGCCCACGCCTGCTCTAACAACTACAATCACTGAAAAACTGTGTTTGGAAAGGCAAAGTGTCCTCCGCTCCCATTAATTTCCAAGGGTAGCGTACGCCATAAAGTGATCAGCAGCTCATGCTTGAACAGTTTCCATGTGTACTGCCTGAGATACTGGGCTCCATCTCTCCTTGACTGGTGCACTCTGAATAACCAAACGGCACATTTAAACAAAGATCTGAGTTTCTGAACAATTGGAATGCAACAGTTGCATGCTCAAAGTGTATTTTCGAAAGCACCCATGATTAGGGAACAAGGATTTTGGGTGCGAGTTTGAACTCCACTGTACTTGGTCTTGGTTTTTGTAGAATAAATATCCCCCCAAAAATATGACTAAGGCTATGTTCACACCAACTCAATTCAATTTTTTTTCGCCCATATGCAAGATGTATCAATTTTTTCATGCAGTGTGAATAGTACAGTTCAGATTTTTTCAAATCCGACCTGGGCCTCTTTCGTCTGTTGGTATAAATTGTATATATATGCGATGTGTCTGCAGTATGAACGTTCATCTGTAACCCATCCAACCTATAAGTCATCAATAAGCCAAATATTGCTTGTGTGCGAGCGAAGGGAGCTAGTGCTCTGTAGACTACTGACAATCGTCCATGAATCGGCAAAGTTGTTTAGCATAACCAAGATGACTATATAACGGACTTGAATTTAATACCACTTGTGATGTCTCTTTTTTTGAAGATTTACTATACAATATCTACCGAACTGTCACTTGAAGTGAGAAACTCCCCTGTCGCCACACAGCATAACTACAGCTACAATTGAGAAATTTCCAGATTTTTGCACCCCAATCCATACCTGATCTGGTCTTGGGTAGCGCTGGAGCATCTTGAATGAAATCGGGTGTGGCAATGGCACCGATCTTTTCACGCACTGTTGACCAACAAGCAATTATTTCACAATAGTTTTCAGGGAAAGTTTTTCATTTTTTTTTTTTTAAATCAAAATGTTTTTGCAGTAAAAAATATTTCAGCACTCAGCAGTATTTAATATCATGATGCACACCATACTCATACTGACCAAAGCTTACAATAAATGCAAATACAGAAAAATAAGGATAAAACAGCACTTGTGTTTTTACACCCATCTTTTACGAATTGAACTCAAACTACTGAAATAAAAGAGTCACATTTCACAATGTCCTTTTATTGGGCCATCATTGAGTTCAATTCAAGAAAAATGAGAACAAATACATAAGAGCTGGCTTTGTGAAAAAAAGGTTGAGTCAAGTCATGAAAACAACACAGAAAGAGAATCCGGAGCATTTTACTGAAGAGAAACCACCTTGATTTTTGAGTTGGACCTCCAACGTGTGATTGAAGGCGACACCATCTCGTAACGTCACAAAGCAGTAGAGACTTTCTCCTTTGACGGGGTGATGCCGACCCACCACGGCGGCCTCGGCGACGGCCTCATGCTCCACCAATGCTGACTCCACCTCTGCCGTGCTCAGCAAATGACCTGTAAAGACGCATCAAGTCAGGTGAGGGCTACACAACATGGCCTTGAAAAAGAAATTCCCCTGAAAAAAGGGGCTTTGCATTAAATGAAAATAGAAAAAGTTTTGCCTGTCACCTCTCACTCAAATTTATTCTTGAAATTTTCAAATGTTATTCAACCTTTGTTTCTCTCGGAAAGACAGTGAAAACAAGATTCGGACTTGCTCTGCTGACATTTGGCAGCAATCAGCAAATGTTAAATAATATTATACATGACTAACAATTTTTTTTTGTCTTGGGAAAAAAAATACACCTATAAGCTTACAATAAAAAAATACTAAAATAAAAATCCAACATTACTATTGAATAAAGACACTTATTCTTGTTGCATTTCAATACTTCTATCCCCCTGACGAAATCTCTTCAACCCTGTGAATTAAAACTTAAAAAATACATTTATACAAAGACTTAATTTCTATAACTTATTCACCATTTGGGTAAAAATTTAACTTTTTGAACTATGAAGACTTATTTATTTACTTTTGTGTATTGATTTATTTCCCAATTAAAAACATGAAAACTTTATGCTTTTTCTAGAAAAAAAAATCTCTCTTAAAAAGGAAAACAAATTCTAGCCGGGTGAAATCAGGGGCGAACTAATCTTCCTTCTTCGATATTCCCCCATTTTTCAATGTGGATGTGGCCTGAGACACAGAGAGGTTGCTCTGACCTGAGACGTTAAGCATGTCGTCTATCCTCCCGGTGATCCAATAGTATCCGTCCTTGTCTCTACGGCAGCCTGCACATGGAAGAAAAACAAAAAGCATACAAAACATCCACATCATCAGCATAGCGATGGATTGCAACGCCGCCTCACTGCTGCATCCCCTCACCATCTCCAGTCACGTAGTATCCCGGGAACTTCTTGAAATAGGTGTTTTCAAACCTGCCGTGATTGCCGAACACCGTCCTCATCACGCCGGGCCATGGCTGCTTGAACACCTGTTTGGAGTGACAAGTCAGACATGACGCCCTTCCTTCTGCTGCCAAGCCGAGCAGAAATGCGAATGGTGGCGCTTCCTACCAGGTAACCTTCACTCGGGCCCTCCAACTCCTCACCCGACTCGTTCAAGATCGCTGGCACGACTCCGAAGAATGGAAATGTCTGAAAGAGACAAGTTTCTCGGTATCCACCACCAGGATGTGTGAAAAAAGTTTCAAGGACCCAAGTCCAACATTGATCAGGAAGGAAGTCAGCTATTTTGATATGAAGCAGCCATTTTAGCCATTCCCGGGTTGGAACTTTAGTTATCTGCATCTAGGAATTTCACATAGATGGGTCCAAATCAGAAGCAGGTATGAAGGAAGCTCAATTGAGATTTTTTTGGGGGGGGTTGGAGATGAGACCTGTTGGAAATGGACGAACCGTGAGCTATTTCGGCTGCTGGTACAGGATAGCTGATCCATGTATCCTCACTCGCACTGTGAGCACACATTTTAGGCGCTTATAAATGAAATGTGTTATTATTATTATTATTACTATTATAGTGTGTTGGTGTCTTACATTGTCATTGCTAAGGTGGTTCTATTAGGTTGCCGGCCACTCCGCAGATATATCGGCAGCATTGTTAGTTGCAAATATTTAAAGATGCATAGTTCCTAAGGGAACTATGCTGGAAATTGCTTTAGCTCTATGGATTACTCAAATGATGTCTGGCCAAGTTTCCTTCACTCTTGACCTTTAAGTGCTAAAGTGCAGCATATTTTCCAGGAGTGTGAAAGTGGACCTCCTCACTTTATAATGACTTACAGCAGAGCCTGGCTTCATGGGCGTGGCTGCCGGCAGAGGCGTCATCACGTGTCCTCCCTGGAAGACACAACGCACAGTAACAGAGATGTGTCTAGCAGGGGACGCCGCCGAGTGAACTCACTGTCTCTGTCTGCCAGAACGTATCGACGATGGGACATCTACCATCTCCGACCACCTTGAAGTACCACTGCCAGGCCTCAGGGTTGATGGGCTCTCCGACTGTGCCCAAAACTTTCAGAGAGTCTCGCTTGTATCTGTGCATACACAAACTCACAAATGTCAAAGTGAAGTGGCGCCAAGATGATGTGGGGTTTGACAGAAGGGACATTAAGTTTCTCACTTCTGCACTGGCTCGCTGCCGTACTTCATCAACAGCCTGATGGCGGTGGGCGCTGTGTAGAACTTGCTCACGTGATATTTGTCTATAATCGCCCACATGCGGCTCACATCCGGGTACGTGGGAAGACCCTCAAACTGAAACACACACACACTCATTCACATACAAAGTAAACGACTCATGTTCAGATCTTGTTAAAGCCAGCCACGACCATCATTGACCCTCACGCAGCTCCGCCCCCGAGGATAGCATGACTTCGGCCCCCGACGCTATCTCACCAGGACGCTGGTGGCGCCATTGGCCAGCGGCCCGTAAGTGATGTATGAGTGTCCGGTGATCCAGCCGATGTCAGCCGTGCACCAGTAAACGTCGTCAGGCCGGTAGTCAAAGACCAGCTTGAAGGTGGCGGCGGTGTAGAGCATGTAGCCGCTGACTGTGTGAAGGACACCCTGGGGAATAATACAATTCCATTTTTTTGGGGTTGTTTTATTTTGTTTTTTTATTACTACGGGTGCAGAATGAGCGACGACTGCGATACTCTATAAATTTGAAATAGAATTTACAACAATACATCACAATGTCTATGTCAGTGAAAAACACATTAAGGTGTCATTTCTGCCAGTAGGGGAAGCCATGACGTTCTCTCAAAAATGCCAACATTCTTTTCTTTCTTTTTTAACTGTCTTAAATTCTAGTGTTTTTTTTTCCTTTTCCTTTTAGTTTGTTTTAATTATTTGATTGGTAAATGTGGCACGGTGTACAACTGCTAATCACATCCGCCTCACAGTGCAGGAGTTCAATTCCGGCTTTGGCCTTCCTGTGTCGAATTTGCATGTTCTTCCCGTGCCTGTGTGGGTTTTCTCAGACAGTTGACCAATTATGGTTGTTTAATGAGTACTCAAACTTCTTGACCATGATTTGAAAAAGGAAATGACGAAAATGTGTTTCCTTTCTTACTTACTTTCTTTCTTTTTTTTTTTTTTTTTTAAGAATTTTTGGAGACGTCATGATACATCAAAGCTGATTTTCTTCCAACATTGATTTTTACTTGGTTGTTCGTCACCGGTAAATAGATTAGATCTGCGAGTTACTCCGCCATTCCCACCCTGCGTGTTTTCACCAATGAATTCCACGTGATTTACTCTACCTTGGGCTTGCCAGTGGAGCCGCTGGTGTAGAGGATAAAGAGAGGATCTTCAGACGCGCACCACACTGGTTCACACTCGTCTGACGAGTCAGCCATCAGAGCATGCCAACATTTGTCCACTTGCGGGTTCCACGGCACCTGGCGATGGATATGAGGATTCCAATGTTACTAACATTGAACAAGGAAACGCACAAGCTAATGTCTTATACCATTTGATTCTCACAACAAAAGTGAAAAGAGAAAGGTTAGTCAGACAAATAAGTCTCCAAACACACAGGAAACGACCCATCAGCATGAGCTAAGGAAAAACAAGTGATGTTTATTGGAGCAAAAAAGAAATAAAATCAACATCTATGTCTACCATACATGGGACGGTTCTTTGCTGTGACATGTTTACAACAGTCGTGAGACAATCAATAGTGACAGCAGCTTGTGGTTTAAGTCGAAACGTGCACTGTGATTGTTATCACACTTCAAGTGCTCGGCAGACAACAAAAGTATTAGTTATTTGAAATGGTGCAAGGAAATGCAAAATACGTTGCTCGCTATTATCTTCATGCTGATAAAAATAAATCTGGATGCATGAGGCGAGCAAGTGTGATGACGGACAGGAAAGAGATAAAGTGTTCAGTTTATTTAAAAAGCCAACAAACATCTGAGAACATGGACAACCGTTTCTTCTAATTCGGGAGGGCTAGTTGACGCCAATCAATGAGCAATTAATACATTTTCATACATCAATCACAATTACATTGTTTGGGGTCCACTTAATATATTTATTGTTTTAAAGAAAAGTGGTTTGTTATTACAATAGCAATGTGTAAAAGATAGTTCTGGTTAACTTACTGTTATCGGCATGAAAAAATATATATATTTTGAAAAATAAGTGGAAATTCGCCCATACCTAGCGGTAGACCCAATCTTTTTCGTTAGATTCAAGAAATAACCAAGCAGAGACATTGTCATCTTTTCAGATGTTTGCGCCTATCAGCCACACAAATGGGAGGTGGGGTAAAAACAATAATATTTGTACAAATATTTTTGCAATAAGTCTATGACATGTTGTTTTTGAGTTGTGTGTAATTAAAGCTGCAAGCTTAATGATGCCATTTTGTGTTCATCTGTCACCGCCAAATGACTTATAAGTCATATTGGGGACCTCTAAAAAACAGATACTTGCAACAACTGGTGGATTTTCAGGCAGGTTGTTATGGCCTCCAAAAAGCACCATAAAAACAGAAAACTTATTTTAAAAAGTCAATTTAACTTCACCATTGTAATTTCATCTCAGTGTCAATGCCAAGTGTGACACACAAAAGGCATACGTGAAAAGCGCAAGCTTGATTGTTTTTACCCGTCAGCAGTTTTTTTGGTTTTTGTTTTGATATGTTTTTTGTGTGAGTCAACCCTGATGGTGGAGGAGAAAAAACACAATGTGCGGCGTGGTTTTGGCTGAAAGGACGACGAGTACCTGTGGAACAGGACGAGTTTTTCTTACTCTGCCTGTTTCTGTCTCCTGCTGGAGGGAGGAGAAACACCAAGCAAGGATGATCATGAAGGGGATGGGTTATTTTCAAAAGGAAAGTGAAAACAACAATATCACGAGATGGAACGTGTCTAATAAAAAAGTCCAAAGGCCATCAGTTTTGTAAAAGTTAAAACAATTACTGTGAAATGTAAAAATTAGAGAGGAAAGGATAAATGTGAAAGGATAGCGACTCTGCTTTGTTTTACTTGTGCAGTAGGTGACCCAGGAGAAATACCTCAAATTTAAAAAATGATATATTTGGTTTGGATATCGGACCAGTCGAAAATGTTTCACATTTGGGATTTGGTGGTTTATCAAAGGAATGAGTGCGTGAAAAAGAAGCTCACCTGGAGGTCAGGACAAGGGCGTTTGGCTGGAGGAGAGGTAAGGGAAGGGTCTTGATCTTCTTTGGATAAATGTTTCAATACGATGCACCTCTCAAGTGAGAATCCTCTGGACGCATAAAAAAAAAAGAAGAAGAATTGACACTACAACATCTTAACCGTTATTCTTATTTGTTATAGGATAAATGTGAAGCGGCAAGCATTATCATGAATAACAGCCGTTTCTTTCCTATGAAACGCATGCATGGCAAAAAAATAAAAACTAAAAAAGGTTTTTTGTTATCAGTACCTCAACTTTGTCGTTTTTAAGGTAAAAAAAAGACAAAACAATAACAAATATTGAAATAAATGTGCATGCGTGCGTGAAGAATACTTGTCTGTGCATTTCTGCAGAGCTTCATCCGCTAAGAGCTTCAAATTGATCAGCTTGTCCCCACGGTAGAAGCCATCTAAAGAAGGGTGCCAATCAAAATTATTTTAAACAAGAGGGGGGGGGGGGGGGGGTAAGAATCACACCCAATAATAACGAGCCTCTTTCAAGAATTCCAACTAAGAATACTAACTAAATAAGCCTCTTTAAGTGACATCTTACATTAGTCTACTGCAGGGGTGTCAAACTCATTTTTGTCGCAGGTCAGATTTGAATTATTTTCCCTTGGAGGGCCGTTATGACTGAAACCATATAAAGAAATCAAGAATAGCGGTTTATTCACCTATTGTTAAATGGAATGGAATACAACTTTATTGTCACATGTGCTGTACGTATGTGTAACTTACAGGACAGATGGAATTTCTTCCCACTAAACATAAGTTACAGTAATGACGAGTTGGGTAACAAGAAAAGGTTAAATTTGTGTTTGTGTGTGTGCAGTCTGCAATTGCAGCTTGCGATCAGAGCTGTTGCGATGTTTGTTTCATCTGCAATTCATCTGCAAAGAATGGGAATATGGAGCGCCAGGAGAAGCATTTTAAAATGGTACGCGTGAGCTACGATGGTGGTCTTGCACTTAACATCTTGAAAAAATACCCCTACGTCAGTTCTTTACTAAGGTAGGCAGTGATTTCCTTTTCACAAACTCTTGTATCTACGGTACTTTCTTTTTCTGTTTCGTTCATGTTCTGGGCCATTATGACCGTTGCTCATCATGGTATGCGTGTGCGCGTGTGTGTGTGTCTATGTGTGCACATGCAGGAACAGCTCGATCTCGGGAGGTTGGTTGCTTGAAAAGTAGATTTTCGGTCAAGAAGAGTTGGGCACCCCTGATTTACACTATTCCATTTTATGTTGGCGCTGACAAAAAGGCATGTGAAGTCACCTGCAGTGATGAGCAGCGAACACTGCGAGTCCACAATCCGGTCACACAGCGACTCAGCAGAGAAACCTGCAAACTATCAGAGGGCATTTCAACATCATTTCCCATCCGCACGCTCACACCCGCGCTTCCCGCTCCCGATATACCACGATGGAGTGAATGGCTCCGATGCGAGCGCAGGCCAACATGGCCACCACCAACTCCACCACCATGGGCATGTAAATGGCTATTCGGTCCCCTTTCTTCACACCTGCCGCACACATATATACACAATGTACAATTAAACGAACATCACATTCAGTCGCAACAGATGGGCTCGTGATTAAGTGGAAGCGCCAAAAGTACCCTGTGACTTTAGGACGTTAGCAAAGCGACAGACACTGTTCAGCAGCTCTCTGTATGTCACCGTCAGCTCATCACCGGGCTCGTTGCCTTCCCTGCAAAAACACGCACGAACGAAAATAATAATTAGCTTCAAGACAAAGATGTGGCAATTTCATTCCGATTTGAATTCGCAAACAAGTTCAGAGGAATTACTTTGATCTAATGCACATTTTACTTTTAAGTTGGTTTAGTTGAGGGGTAGTAAGGTAGATGAGTGGTTGGCACATCAGTCTCAGATCTAAGATTAGAAACTCTGCTTGCCAGACAGCGTGCCTCCACAATTCATGGGGTGGCCGCTTCCATCCCCGCCACAGCTGGGGAAAGAGGCTGGAGGGCAAGAGGGGTAAATCAGGTGCACCTTCCAGTGCCTCTATCAAAATGCTCATTTCAACTATGTGACACAGGGAAAAGGTAAGCTTGTCAGATAGCAAAAATCATGCCAAAAAAAGTTGAGGTTCTTTGAAAAGGAGAACATGGAAAGTAATGAAAATGTTGGTGGTCAAACAAATTATTAATTATTTTAATTATTAATAATAATAATAATAATAGTTCTTCAGCTGTTGTGTTTTTTAAGTGCTCTGGAAATAAAGATTGAGTCAAGTGGTTTTAATTTCATAAACTACAGAAAGATGTACAAGATGACTTTATCCTGAACACCCCACAAGAATTGGGCATACAATTACATGTAATACTATTTTTTTAATATTGTCTTGGATGTTCATCTATACATTTTGATCAGGAGTACTTTTTCCAAGGCGGAGTCACCAAGTATCCACTCCAATAACGTAGTTGCAGTCGTCATTGTAACAAAAACAATAATCAGCAATTACACGAGACACAAATGCCCCCCTAACTCCAAACACAGCGATTTGTAGAAGTAGTGTGTGACAACTTATTGTATGTTAAGTGGTCTGTGCTTCTTCGTACCTTGTGGATTTTGACACAAGAATGTCAGTGTGCTTTTATTAGTACACTTGGGAATCCTTAAATCCCTAAAGTGCATGTTTCCGCTACTACACTTTAACAAACAACTTTTCAATACCTAACGATCAATCTTATGCAGAACAAGGTTTTAATTGCTGGGTTGTCAGGATCATACTGACCAGTAGAAGGCCACTTTGTCACCCAACATCCTGTCGTATACGTTGCGGTCGAGGACGTTGTAGCAGATGTTGGTGGATGCTCCCTCCATGCATTTGATGAAAATCTCACCTTTGGTCACGTCAAAGTTGTGGTCCAAGAATCGACCCGTATGTTTGGCCTTCCAGAAGAAGTCCTTGGCCATGTCGCCCCAGAACTCTGTGGGCCCATGAGACAATTATGCATGCCAAGGAGCTAGTAGGTGGAGTTAATTGTGTTTTAAAAGAATGTGGGAGGGACCATAATAAGTATTATTGGGCACTACTCAATTGTTTATTTGTGTCTTTTTAAATTAATGAACACAACATGCATGTCCTTTGTAATGCAGGGGACGCTGGAGTAACCACGGAAGCAAAGTGAGAACAGAAACTCCACACAGGAAGGGCAGAGCACAGATTCAAACCCTGCATCTGAGGTGTGAGACAGACGTGCTAATCACTATTTCTGCCCTTTAAGATTTTTCATATCATGTTCTTTTTAAATGTTCATTTTCAGTGTTATCCAATGACTTTGTGCATCAGATAAATCATTTTACGTGTTTTTTCTTGCAAGTGCCCCTTGCACTAATTAGTACTTTAATGTTTCATGAATTATCAGTGATTGCAGTGGTAGTGCAGAAATTGCTTCAACGCTTAATTAATCAATTACACACAATCGATTGAATGTTGACGAGCGACTAGTTGGCGGACGCGTCACACTTACTGTCAGGGTCCTCGATGGATTGCATGTACATTTCCTTATACTTCTCAAAGGTGGGGACGTGAGCCCCCCTGCGTATCTCCTCACCCCCGTGAAAGACGTCGTCCTCGGGCGCCTTGTCGGGAATCATATTCAGATGATGTGTTGGATGCTAACAAAAACCACAGAATGAATCACTGCGAGTGCGAGCAGGCGCTAGTTTAGCTACACTCAAGACTTCACTGGTTTGTTTGTTTTTACCCCGGGGTTATGTTAGCAAAAAAGAGTGTCCCTTGCTGGTTTTGCGTCGCTTCGGTGTGATGATGCTTGGAATAAAAAGAGAGAGAGAGACGAGGTGGTCTGCAGAAATGTTACGTGGAGGACGCAGGCGTCGCTAAGCTAACGAGCTAAAATAGCAGAGACGATGGGCGACGATGACGACAAGTTTTCCGCCTTTTTATCATTTGAGTTGTTTCACTTTGTTTTTAAAAGTTACATCGAAATTTCAAATGGGCCTCTGGCTCTTCGGGGGCTAAGTAGATGAGTGGTAATCGAGTCCTTGAGTAAGCCTTGGTGGTGGCAAAGTCTATTTTCCCCCTTATTTGACAAGCACAATGAGAGGCACTGACCTCCGTTTACAACGGCCAGTAACCAATCAGAAGCGTGGTGCGTTCGCAGAACCACCGACTTTGCAAAACTCTCAGTGGTCCAATAAAAGTAACAATGTTCGCTACTCCCGTCCAGCAGCCAATCAAGACACGCGGGGCGTGGCTATCGAGATAAAAGATTTTATGGCGCTCCTACGCTATCATTTCCTGACAATGTGTAGATTATTAATAGAAGCGAATGCAACCATCCCAGGTAGTAAAATCACCTAGTTAAAATGCGTGTTCAAATGCTAGTTTCTCCAGATATAATGTACTGTAATGGATGCACGCAGTCGCTGATGCAATCTGTTCGATTTTTAATAAACAAAAAGAGGCAATTATGACATTCACAGGATCTGCTGCTAGCCACAACTCACGCACATGCGCTCCACACTCACTGCCTGAGCCGACCCCCCCCCCCCAACCTGGCTCGTCCCCTCTCTATGACGTCACCCCTACTCAACTAACCCAGCCCTCAAATACACAAATAACAAGAAACGGATACAGTATTACAGAACAATGGGTAATTCATGTCCACCCAACGTGTGGCAGCTATTGTTTTCAACTACCTTGTGCACACGGTTTGCCCACGTTACCTTTTAAAATCGCAAAATATGACCATATTAAAAAACAAAAGACTTATCGTGGAAAGTAGGAATACTGGAGGGTGTGTTTCAACTACAAGGGTGTCACATTAATGGCTTTGTCAAATTACAAGCTCTGGTGTCGTTCACAACAGTCTCGCCGTCACACAACCAGATAAATGCCGTTCTTTGTCTGGACCGGGCGAGATTCACGCTGCCCAGATCCTGACGAGTCGTTGCGTGCTGCTGTCAAGATTCAGTCCATCGTCGGAGGTTCGGGACAAGCAGCTGTCAAAGACTTTGACTCAAAGTCATGTCAATGGAGGAATGATGTGCATGTGCGTTGATTATATGTTAAGAAAAGACAAAAACGGTACAGACCCGTTCCTGGAAGGAGGGGACTACATGAGGTTACGATGCGTCATGTAAGTTGAGGGGTTCGTTGTTTGTACTGGATAGCTCTACTTTACGAACGGCAAAGGAGAGATGGAATCCAAATGCACTTTCATTAAAAGGGAACAAAAGACGTCGGCACCGCAGCACGTTCGAGAACACAACTTTCGTAACTAAATCACTTTCTGCCTCTCTTCAACAGCCAATCAGAACATATCGACATAAAAATATGTCAAAGCAATTATTAAACAACAGAATATAAATTAGGTATTCTTGAATGAAATAAAATAACAATGAATAATATAACATAAGCTTACACGCCAAGACAACTCAAAATCGGCTACGAGACACTACGTCTGTCTCCGACATGTCTGTCGGCTCAAAACCGGGCTACATTCGTGTAGTCTGCCGTTGCAATAAGGGAGGATCCGCTGGGTCTTGGATGGTGCAGAGGAGTTCACCCAACTGATCGACGCGCTTTGTCGTAGGATGCTACGGAGCCCCTAAGGGGACATGGAAGGAAAAAAAACTTTGCGATATCTCGCAATCTTTCTCTTTTCATGCGCGTTGATCTACTTCCGGGTCAGCTTGGCGAATGTCAAAGTTGACTGTCGTGCGCGGCTAATTTGAGAGACGACGCGACTTCGGAGGAGGAGAGAATCATGGAGGAGGACTTGGAACACTTCTTGCGATCAAGAAATGTCACTCAGGTGGACGTTACGCGCATGAAAAGCGACAAGGTGGGCATACAGCCATACACTAACGTAATAAGCGTAACAAGAGCAAAATGGATACTGGCTCCGACACGCTTACTTTCCCTACTGTTAGTTTTCTGTTTTGTAAATACGCTACTGTAGTGCAAACCGTTTGATTCTTTTGAGAAGTAAGAAAAGCATTACATAAATTCTATTATTATTAATCGTAGTAGTAATTGGTCATGCAGACCTCCAAATACAGTGAGAAACTAACTTGGCGGGGAAAGTGAAGCGAGCATTTCTATCTACTCACCTGTACTGTTGATGTTCTTCAATAATGACTTTATGTAACACAATTTAAAAATACATCACAGTTAGTAAATGTGCTGCTGCTTCCTGATGTATTATTATTATATTATGTAATATTGAATACAAATAATGATGACCCCCTCCGTGAGTCGTCACCTTACCGTGGTGGAGGGGTTTGTGTGTCCCAATGATCCTAGGAGCTAAGTTGTCTGGGGCTTTATGCCCCTGGCAGGGTCACCCATGGCAAACAGGTTCTAGGTGAGGGGCCAGACAAAGCACGGCTCAAAGACCCCTGATGAAGATTACAATAAATGGATCTAAGTTTCCCTTGCCCGGACGCGGGTCACCGGGGCCCCCCTCTGGAGCCAGGCCTGGAGGTGGGGCTCGTTGGCAAGCGCCTGGTGGCCGGGCCTACACCCATGGGGCCCGGCCGGGCACAGCCCGAAGAGGCAACGTGGGTCCCCCTTCCCACGGGCTCACCACCCATGAGAGGGGCCAAAGGGGTCGGGTGCAATGTGAGCTGGGCGGCAGCCAAAGGCGGGGACCATGGCGGTCCGATCCTCGGCTGCAGAAGCTAGCTCTTGGGACATGGAATGTCACCTCTCTGGCAGGGAAGGAGCCCGAGCTGGTGTGTGAGGCAGAGAATTTCCGACTGGATATAGTCGGACTTGCCTCCACACACAGCCTGGGTTCTGGTACCAGTTCTCTCGAGAGGGGTTGGACTCTCTTCCACTCTGGAGTTGCTCACGGTGAGAGGCGCAGAGCAGGTGTGGGCATACTCATTAACCCCCGGCTCAGTGCCTGTACATTGGGGTTCACACCGGTAGACGAGAGGGTTGCCTCCCTCCGCCTTCGGGTGGGTGGACGGGTCCTGACTGTTGTTTGTGCATATGCACCAAACAGCAGCTCAGCATACCCACCCTTTTTGGAGTCCTTGGAGGTTGTGCTGGAGAGTACTCCTGCTGGGGACTCCCTTGTTCTGCTGGGGGACTTCAATGCTCACGTGGGCAATGCCAGTGAGA
Organism: Hippocampus zosterae; assembly: GCF_025434085.1. Lineage (NCBI taxonomy): Eukaryota > Metazoa > Chordata > Actinopteri > Syngnathiformes > Syngnathidae > Hippocampus > Hippocampus zosterae. The sequence goes on from NC_067452.1 coordinate 21,033,291, forward strand.
CCTGGAGGGGCGTGATTGGGAGGAACGGGCCCCCCGATCAGAACCCGAGTGGTGTTTTGTTATTGGACTTCTGTGCTCGTCACGGATTGTCCATAACGAACACCTTGTTCAAACATAAGGGTGTCCATATGTGCACTTGGCACCAGGACACCCTAGGCCGCAGTTCAATGATCGACTTTGTAGTTGTATCATCGGATTTGCGGCCGCATGTTCTGGACACTCGGGTGAAGAGAGGGGCGGAGCTGTCAACTGATCACCACCTGGTGGTGAGTAGGCTCCGATGGTGGGGGAAGATGCCGGTCCGTCCTGGCAGACCCAAACGTATAGTGAGGGTTTGTTGGAAGCGTCTGGCGGAATCCCCTGTCAGAAGGAGTTTCAACTCCCACCTCCGACAGAGCTTTTCCCATGTTCCGGGGGAGGCGGGGGACATTGAGCCCGAGTGGACCATGTTCCGTGCCTCTATTGTTGAGGCGGCCAATCTGAGTTGTGGCCATAAGGTGGTTGGTGCCCGTCGTGGCGGCAACCCCCGTACTCGCTGGTGGACACCAGCAGTAAGGGATGCCGTCAAGCTGAAGAAGGAGTCCTATCGAGCCTTTATGGCCTGTGGGACCCCAGAGGCAGCTGACGGGTATAGACTGGCCAAGCGGACCGCGGCTTCGGTGGTCGCCGAGGCAAAAACTAGAGCGCGGGAAGAGTTCGGTGAGGCCATGGAAGCCGACTTCCGGACGGCTTCGAGGAAATTCTGGTCCACCATCCGACGTCTCAGGAGGGGTAAGCAGTGCACCACTAACACTTTGTACAGTGGAGATGGGGCGCTGCTGACTTCGACTCGGGACGTTGTGAACCGGTGGGCAGAGTACTTCGAAGACTTGGAGGAAGCAGAGCCTGGGGAATCTGAGGTGGGCTCTCTGATTCGGATGCCTCCTGAGCGCCTCCCTGGTGAGGTGTTCCGGGCATGTCCCACCGGGAGGAGACCCCGAGGAAGACCCAGGACACGCTGGAGAGACTATGTCACCCAGCTGGCCTGGGAACGTCTCGGGATCCCCCGGGGAGAGCTGGAAGAAGTAGCTAGGGAGAGGGAAGTCTGGGCTTCCCTGCTAAAGCTGTTGCCCCCGCGACCCGGCCCCGGATAAGCGGTAGATGATGGATGGATGGATGGATGGAATAATGATGACTGCTCTGTACCATCACTCATGTTACATTTGTTAAAAGTTATTATTAATTAAATCAAAATTTCAAGTATTCATTCTCTGGCATAGTTAACCATGTGAAGGGCAGTCTGCAATTGTTTTCCATTTGTGTATTGTGCATTATTACAATGCAATCGATTCCATGTTAATTCTCCATTCCTTCCATTTTCTGCACCACTTATTCTCATGATGGTTTCAGGCAAGATGGGAGTTTTCAGTTTTACCCAAAGGTCTGAAGTTTTATATTCCATTTAAAATGTTGAGATTGATGTTTGTAAGAATTTGTCAATGTGAATAAAATTTGTTCCAAATCATTAATTTTTTTTTAAACACAAGAAACCACCTGCTGACGAAAGTGAGGAGTGACAATTACGTAGTCGTCATTTACAGGCAGGTGAAAATTCAATTGGGATGATGTACAATTATGCAGGAATACTCCTCAGCATCCTCGTTGGCTAAGTATTTGTAGATAAATTCAGCAACCAAGAAAGAGTGTTTATTTACACCAATAATGCTTTGACAAACAACCATTTTATATTGTAGATCAAATATGTTGTCCTTATACAGGTAGAAAAAGGGCAGATAAAAATGCTTTTAATTATGATGGCTATATATTATTTGTAATCAAAAGTGTATCAATTATCCTTTGAAGGTGAAGTGATAAAAGAAATGACAATGGTCAAATTCAGGCTTCAGTAAATAAGATAAGATACCCTTTATTTGTCCCACACTGGGGAAATTTACAGCCTCCAGCAGCAAGAATGTAGGTAGAAAGAAAAAAAAAAAAAACAAACACCGTTCAATTAAGTGCAATATAAACACAAAATGGATAAATCGCAGTGCTATTTAGAATTGTCTTTCACATCATTTAATTATTATTATTGTTGTTATTTTTATTCAGCAGCCTGACAGCAGTCGGTAGGAACGAGCGTCGGTATCTCTCCTAAATGTTACTAATGTAAATGTAATGTAAATGTTACTTCTCACACCAGTTGAGGAGCCGTAATATAGTTTGGTCCAAACACCAAGCAACACATAAATGGCTGTCATTTATAAAGTGTATGCAGAAAATTGGTGAAGATTGCACGGCTGTCTGTCCTACGTGTTGTTATTTTGACTTCAAAATGGCGCCGCGAGAGTGGCTGCCTTTCCAGCAGCTCCTATATTTTGTATATTTTATATTCTTCCTTTCATAAATTTGCTGCTGTGAATTTCTCCATTGCGAGACTAATAAAGGTTTTCTTATCTTATCTTAAAGAGTAGCGGTGAGGGCCTCTCTGAGGTGTAAATACAAGTTCACAGCCTGAAATGGCTCTTTTGGTGGCATTAGATCGGACTGGGCCATTAAAAAAAGCACACAATGCAAATACATCTGGATCACAAGGCATGGTCAAACGAAAGACACACTGGCTTTTACACAGTTGAACTGGAGAGGAAGTCCCTTGTACCATAAAGTTCAGGTAACGTATACATCACGTTGGGCCGACCACTGGGGACATTCATGTTCTTTGAGGGCCTGATGAGATGGCTATAACTAGGGCCGTGTCATCCAACTCATCCTGTTGAAAATAATATACAGACAGGTTAAATAAGAGTTGCACAGTCATATCAGTTTTTATGAGCCAGAAATTTTAGCATGAAGCTGCTTTTTTTGTCTCACTCCTCCCTTCTCATTTGTACCACATCTCACCACTCCCCGCTTTTCCTTCACCTTCAACCCGTGATAACACACCATTATGTTCTTTCCTTCTTTCGTGTGCCTGTCCACTTTCCCATCAACTCACTCTCACATACAAAAATACCCAATTAATTAATGAGTCTATCAGAATGTATGAACTCATCTGAATAAGTCCCATGCAACAAAATTGTAGGATGTTTTTGTCCAGAAATCCACCATCAAAGAAGCCATTGTCTCTGAGGTCTGTGAAGAGGGATAACCAGAACTCCATGCACTGGCTGCGAAGAAACCGCCACCAATACATGTATTCAATTCTTTAATTGGCGGTGCTGGCTCGATCCAAGTAACTGTCAAGAGTGCTGCCTGGCGGTATTGGCACCAGGAAAGGCTGGAAGCCTTTAACGTGACCATTTTCAGTCCCAAGATCAACTCGAACGATTCGAGGACAACCCCCCCCCGCCCCACCAAACGGTGCACAACGTCGATGTAGTAACCTCCAATCAACTTCAGGTCACTACTTGTTATGTAGGCATTGGGCCATATTATTTTCCTTGCAAAACCATCAATAGCCCCATTGATACAAATTCCAAATGGTTTCAGTTTGTCATAGGAGTCCATGTCTCGCTTCAAATGTCTTTCGCTTATTTGGAGACTGTACTTAACACCAAGAACAGATTTAATGTCTTTGTATTTCAAGCCAATTTCAAAGTAAAATTCTATTAAACTCACGAACGGTTGAACACGCTCCATAACTGTTGTCTGCACTTACACGTACGATGACCCGGAAGCACGTCAACGACCATTAAAAATAAATAAAGTATTGCGAGATCTCGCAATCTTTGCAAGGGAATGCAATCTTTCTTTGCGAGATCTCGCAACGTTTTTTTTTTCTTCCATGTCCCCTTCGGGGCTCCGTAGTACGCCGATGGCCTACAGGGGCAAACATCGGACTGCTGAAAAAATGCAAACATCCCAAAAGACAAACACACACGTGCAAACTAAAAACCACACAAAACAACTGAAAACCAAAAAGCGACAAGCAAGAAATGCTGCAAATGGCTAAAATGCTGCAGGCAGAGGAAAGGTGCAAAAAAAAAAAAACACACATAAAAGTTTTTTTTTTAACGCAAAAAGGAAATGCTACAAACACACCAATAAATGGAATCAAACATAATACTACATAACAAACGTAAAATGCCGCGTAAATCCAAAAATTCACTAACCCAAAAACTACAAAACAAAATGATGCAATTTCGGGCCACTAGGGGGCACCGCGGGACCAGTCCTCTGCGACCTGAGCGACATTGTCTTTTGGAGAAAAATACAATTTACGTTTTACTTCGTGTCTTTTTAAACCTATGGACGTTATCTTTTAGAATAATGGAGCAGCCCTTTATAAAAGCTTGTATGATATCTGTAGTTTTGATATGAAGAAACCAGTCCGTTTATGAGCCTGAAAGTAGTTTTACTCCAACAGCACCAAGACCGTGTTACAGGCTTGTTTTTTTTTTTGTTTGCAACGGCCTTCACCCTGGGCGGGTTGAACCGGCTTCTTCCTTGGCGCGCACGACATCCCTGATCATGGCGGCCCAAGCGCGGCGATCCTGTGCCAGGTCAACCGACAGCTTCAGCCAGTCCTGGTTCCACCGTCTCAGACCCACCACCAAGGGGCCGGAAAGATACGCGAGGTCTTCTTTCATCGTGGTGGCCCAGGTCTTGACTTGTCCACCACGCCGCTTGCGCCAGGCTGGCAAAGGAGCAGGAAGGAGAACATCCCTGATCAACTCGCCCTCCTGGTGGCGTGCCGCATGCCCGAACCAACGGAGTCGGCGTTGCAGGAGACACGCTGGTAAGGGGCTAAGGTGCAGGCAGCGACGAAGGTCAGCAGTGGGGACCCGGTCCGATCGGCGGCGGCGGAGAATACGGCGGACGCAATCGTTATCAAAGACTTCCAGCTTGCGCTGGTCAGCCACTCTCATAGGCCTGGTCTCACAGCCATAAAGCAGGATGGTCCGCACGATCGCCTGGTAGACACGCCCCTTTGTCACTGCCGAGATCTCGCGCCGACCCCACAGATGGCGTTGTAGGCGCACGAAGGCGGATCTGGCAGCCCCGATGCGATGCACGACTTCTGCTTCTCCTTGCCCCGACGGAACCACAGAGCAGCCGAGATATGTGAAGGAATCAACGTTTTCCAGGGTCACGCCCTCCAGTGACAGCGACCGTTGGTCAGCTGGGTTGGTGAGGGAGGACATGATCTTGGTCTTCGAGGCGTTGATGCGCATTCCAACGGTCAGGGCCGTTCGATGGATTTTCATCAGCGCGTTTTCAACTTCCTCGAACGTGTTTCCAAGTAGAGCGATGTCATCTGCGTATGCCAGGTCAGACACTGCGACATCTCGGCCGACCCTCACTCCCTCAAAGCCATGGAGAGCAGTGTTGAGAATGTGGTCGATGGCATAGTTGAATAAGGTTGGTGAGAGCGCGCAGCCTTGTCGGACACCCGACCGCACCTCAAAGGTTTCTGATTCGCTGCCGTAGGCCCGCACTCGGACTCGGGTTGACCGGTAGTACCCCTGGATGAGCCGAAGCAGTTTCACAGGGATCCCGTCAGCCTTCATGATCATCCACAACACACCCCGGTCAACTGAATCAAATGCTGCGGCAAAGTCGATGAAGCACACGACTGTTGGTTGTTGGTAGGCCCATCGTTGCTCCAAGGTGCGACGCAGGCTAAAAATCTGGTCTACACATCCCCTTCCGGGGCGAAAGCCACCCTGAGTTGGGCGAGTCCGGTGGTCACGGGCCATCTGGAAGCGTTTCAGCAGAAGGACGACGAATGCTTTTGCAGCCACATCGAGAAGGCTAATGCCTCTGTAGTTGGTGCACAGCTTCTTGTCTCCCTTCTTGAAAAGGGGTATTAACACTGCTTCGCTCCAGTCATCCGGGATGGTCTCGGACGTCCATACGGCGTTGTATACGCGATGAAGCCACGCTGCGAAGACGTCAATGTTGCTTTTGTAAACTTCCGCCGGGATGCCGTCTTCACCTGGGGCTTTATTATTCCTGAGCTGAAGCAGGACGCCTCGAATTTCGTCTACCGTAGGTGGGTCCGAGCTGCAGTCGTACTCCTCATCAATTGCAGGAAGCACAGGCGCCAACACTGGTGGTGGGTGATTGAGTAGGACTTCGAAGTGTTCGCGCCAACGTTGCAGCCGTTCCTCTAGGGAGGTTATCACAGAACCGTTCACTGTGCAGATTGTTTCGCTGACTCCAGCGGATTTCCTGCTGGCCTTCTTTACCAGCTGATAAAGCTTGCGGGTATCTCCCGCAGCGGCGGCCCTCTCAGTTTCTTCGGCAAAGTCGCACCAATAGGCATTTCGATCTGCCCGAATCGCCCGAGTGGTAAGTCGCCGTAGTTCGCGGAAGTTGGCTGCTCCCGTTACTCGCGCAAGCCTGGATCGTTCTGCAAGGGCCAGAGTGTTTGCAGTGATCCAGTCACGGTTCTGGCATTTGGTGGAGATGAGGTGTGAGCGTGCAGCTGCAATGATGGTAGATTTGAGTTCTCGCCACTCCTGCTCTGGTTCATTGGAAGCCGGTTGTAGTTGAGCGAAGCGGTTTTGGACCTCCACTTGAAAATTCTTCCCTCCATCCAGCTTCAATTTCGCGACATCAATCCGCATGGTGCGTTTTGAAGGGCGATTAACTTTAAGTCTGATGCGAAGGGTAGCACGCACAAGCACGTGGTCGGAGCCGCTCTTGCCTCCCGTGTCTGCTCCACGGTACGCCCGTGCGTCGAGGACTGAACTCGCCCAACGTGACCGAACCAGTATGTAGTCAATCTGGTTAGTCGTCCGCCCATCGTTCGAGTACCAGGTGACTAGCTGATGTTGGGGGTGTTGGAAGCGTGTATTCATCACGACTAGGCGATTTGAGGCGGCGAAGTTAACGAGCCGTTCGCCATTGTCGCAGCGTCTTCCCAGAGCAAAACGCCCCAGCACTCGTTGCGTGGTGTCAGTCGCCGGTCCGGTGCGCGCATTCCAGTCTCCTGCGATCACCAAGATGTCATTGGAGGGGATGCCATCGACAGTCGTCTGGAGCTTATGATAGAACTGCTCCTTGTCCACGTCATCAGCGTCCAGTGTGGGCGCGTATACCGCCACGACAGAGATGTTGGCAATGGCACCCCTCAAGCGCACCCTGGCAAGGCGGGGGGAGATGGGTTCCCACCCCAGCAGTGCAGCCTGTGCCTCGGGAGCAAGGGCGATTGCAACGCCGTGCCGGCCGCTGTTGTCCGTCACTCCACTATGGTAGAGGTTGTAGACCACATTGACACCAGGGACCTTCAGCTCTCGCTGCCCGGCATCAGGGAGGCGTACTTCAGAGAGGCATGCCACACTGACGCCATAGTTGTGAAGTGACCTCATGGTGAGGGCTTGGGTCCCTTCGTCGCGGAGAGTCCGGACGTTCCAGCAAGCAATTTTGAGGCGCTCACGGCGTCGGAGGAGGTGATGGTGGAGGGGATAGTGGTGCCCGACTTGCACATTTATCACCCGCCCCGTCGAGCTGAGGGCAGGCGCGTCGGTTCCCGCGGACGCCGTAGCTCGAGTCGTAATTGCAGTCTGTCGTGAAGTCATGAAGAAGTTTCGTGGGAATTTATTGAGAAGCCGGGTCCCCAGCCCTGCTTCTACCAGAGCCTTCTGTTGGCCGGGTAGATTACCCGTTCACCCCCCCACCACGATGAGGTCGAAGGTTGGAATTTAAGGGTTGTTACAGGCTTGCTCGTGTTGCAAATCAACCCCAGCGCTCCCCTGACACTTAGTGGACGGGTGGTATAACAGCGGGTTAGAATGGCTATGTAATTGGGACATTACCAAATAATAAACAGATCTACAATATATATTTAACGCAAGACATACATGAAGTAAATATACCCAATAGACAAAGGACTGTGGTGAATAGAAGTTCACGCGAGATCAGAAAATGGAGTGGATCTTGTTTTGCAGGACTGATCCAAAGGTTATCCCTAGTGGCTTGAACAATCTTGTTTTTGAGTTGTCTTTTATATTACCGCGGCGTCTTAGTTTTGCATTTGCTTTGTGGGTTGTAATGTTTGCTTACACTTTGTTGTTGTGATTGCAGCATTTCTTTCATTTGTGTGTGTTTTTTTGTATCATTCCCGTTTGGAGCGCATGTCTGTTTGCTACATTTCTCACGTGCTGCGTTTTGTGTTTTCAATGATTGCATGCGTGTTTCCTTTTTAAATGCAACATTCCTGTGTTTGCAGCGTTCGACAATTTGCGGTGCGTTTGTCTCTGTCGGCCACCTTATCGGTCCACACTTCAATTAACTGTCCTTGACACAAGTTGCTTACTGCATTGGCGCCATCTTGTGGCACATTTGGACACGAAGGTAAGAATAGTCAGGACTGGCAAGGACTCACTGTACTTTGGTATCAAAGTTGCCTTGAAATTAAGACTACTGGGTGCATAAACTTTGCAGGGACATTGTTCCCGCTCCAAACACCCCCCAACATAGAATGAGGAAAAATGATTTGCAAACAGTCTATTTATTAATGAGAAGACAAAATAAAATAATAAAAAAAAAAGCGACACACAGGCACCGTCTGATTGTGTGCAACATTCACTCGGTTAAAGGCTTTCAAAGCATGAGACTGGGGCACGACTCGAGGATTTGGCAGGACCGTCTTGATCGACGCGCTCAAATTTTTTGCACCATTTCAGCACCCAAACCCGGCCGGAGAAAGTCCCCAGCAGGATGCTCATAGGATAATGTCATGATACAAATATCATTCTACACACACACACACACACACACACACACACACACACACACACACACACACACACACACACGCACGCAGTACTATGACCACACAACATTTAACCTGGTTGGACTCAACACGACAGATAACATGGCTCTGTCGGTTAGACTTTTTTGACTATGAGTGAAGACCCAACTGACAGTCCCATACCAAAAGGGACCAATATCGCCAAGAGAAAAGAGAATTTGCCAAAAGTAATAGTCCAATCAAATATGGACAACATAGAGCAAAACTGCGAGCCGTTTCTTTTTTGAATAGTTGGGCTGGTTGGGAATGTCAAAACAGGAGGCAGATAGAGAGAAACAGAGACAAGCAACCTGGTTGGTGAACAAAAAGTCAGGACGTCCAAGGTCATTCCGATAGATCATTAAAAAACAAAAAAAAAGTACAGTACATACAAGAACACGTGCGTAGAATTTTCTTACACAAATGCACAGAATTTTCTTGCACTTGTGTATCAGAAACATCAGATACTTCCCAGCATGGAGGAAGAGGATTTTGTTGACAGAAGAATTGGGAGTCCGGCAGCAGTCTGTTTGCACAGGACTCCAGCGAGGACGTCGAAGATCGGCCATGCCGTCGACGTTTGGAGGGGATAAGGAAAAAAAACAACTTGTGGTCTATTGGTGCTAAAACTCTTCCGGTTCTTCGGCATCCGGGATCTCAAATCCCTCCTGGAGAAAGCCAGAAAGTGCAGAGTGAATCTTGAAGGGGACCGACATTACTGAGAAAACGCAGAGAACATTGGACCACTTGCTGTTCTCCAACAACGAGCTGAATTGCCAAATTCACACTCAGTGTTTGATTCATGCTCCATCACGGATCTGCTTGAGTGTCTGGATGTGAGCTGTGGCCAACAGTCCTGTCTTCACTGCATTTGTGTTTTACTATTCTCCTGGTTTCAATAAAGTGCATCAGTGACAGTAGCTTTTCTTTCCCACGTTATAATTTCAATGTAGCAACACACACACACACTTTCTTCTTTCATTATATTATTGAGTGCCCGTAGAGCAGGGGTGGGCGATTATTTTCCCGGGGGTGGGCGGGCGGGGCAAATGAGAAGCAGGAAATATTGTGGAGGGCCGGGCCAAAAGTTAGAAATAGAAAATAAAGAAGATAGCACAATGTCCTTGTATGCCAGTAATAATGTAACATTCTCCTCCACCATCACACTGAGCACCGGTTCTCCTCAAGGATGTGTACTGAGCCCCCTGTTGTTCACGCTCTACACATTTGACTGCTCTCCAACTAATATTAGTGGTCCAGTTTGCGGAAAGTTTTTAACATGATAACAATCAAACCGTTCTAGGAAATGTTCATTTACTTGAGCCACAAGCAATTCACTCTGAGCATGGAAATTGCCAGAATTGGACTGAGTAAGAATCGCTTCCTTGTTTTTCAAAGTCTCGTAGAATTGAGTCTTTCCGACTCCCACTTTCCCTTCCATGGTCATTACTCACTCCCTCTTTTTTCGTCTCCCCCCCCTCCCTGTGCTCTCCAACTTGAAGTAACTGCGCCGCCTGGTGTTGAAATACCTGTCATTACAAGTCCACACGAAATGAATGCAATCAAACCTTAATCGTGCACCAATCTTCGGCGGGCCGGATTAAAAAGACCAACGGGCCGGATCCGGCCTGCGAGCCGTAGTTTGCCCACCCCTGCCTTAGAGACTGTTCTCCCATTTGGTGTAGATGGGAATTTAAAGTTGTATCTGATTGGTCAAAGTCGGATACAAGCATATAATTCAATATGAAACATATTTGCGATAAGTATATTGCACGGGCAATTATAGGGATCTTTTTTTCAATGTATTGCGCAGCCCTAATTCTTATCTAAATCATTTGTTTAAAAAAAAAAAAAAACTTACATCGACAGCATAGAGAATGTCCACAATCCTCTGCAGTGCAGGATCGCCCTGGCCTTCATTCTCCTGGCAAATGAGCTCGATGTTCCGCAGCTTACCGAAGTAAAAGTCTCTCTCCTTCTCTATGTCCTGAACGGTACACCTCAGTTCCTCCAGCTGTAAACAAGCACACAAGCATCATTAGTCACACACTGGTAACACCAAAGATTGACTTTTTTAAAAAAATATTTACTTCTGACAGGATCTCTGCCCCCTCCTTGTTGGCGGTGGCACTTGCGGACTTTCTGCCTGTTATGGGCACCACCTTCGGGGCGACTTTGGCAACTGGAGGCCTTTGAGGAGCTGAAGAGAACAACGAGAAATGAGATGAACGGGGAAGGATGAGAGAGTAGGGAAAAAAAACGCAAACACCCGGCATGCTTGATGAGCGGGGGGGGGGGGGGGGGGGGGCGCCTACCCCGACTGATGGCCTTCTTCGGGGGCTTGTTCAGTGCCGACGTGGCGGCATTGGGCGGAGGTGCCGCATCTTGGCCCTTTCTGGCCTCCACCGGGTCATACTCGCTCTCACAGTAGTTGGCATCGAAGAACTTCTTGAACCATTGCACAAACTCAAAGTTGTCTTGGAACTTGCCTTTCACCAGCTTGTCCACTGGAATGATCTGAAAGAAACATTTCTAGCGCATGCCTCGCCTCATATATTGACTGTACCCTCAAGGAAAGAGTCACTCACTTTGTCGATGTTCATCTTTTTGAAGGCAATCTGGAGGAGCTTGAAATTGTGGATATACTCGTGCTCCAACTTGGCGCCGAATTTCACTTTCTTCACAGGCACCGAGCCCGGGAACAACATATCCATAAACTGACAGTAGGCAGCACCTACGCAAACAAGTACAGTGGTGCCTTGAAATAAAAGTCAAATTTGATCCGTGACCATGCTCGCAACTCAAGACAGCGAAATGAACAGAAATTCCATTTCAGTCTTATAAAACCCCAAATTATTTCTAGGCTTGAGACATGGGCTTGGGTTTAGCTGTGAAATTACATCGCTGAGACGGGAGACCTGTCTAGATATCACAAGTGTCAAACTCTAGGCCTGGGAGCCAGATCTGGCCCACCACATCATTTTATGTGACCCGCTAAAGAAGCTCAAACATGTCAACTTCCATGATCCTTTCTCTAATTTTTAAATAATTATATATAATAAAGAAGAGATATATTTTAAGCATTTTCTTGTTACCAATCCCCTCATGATAGTAATTTAACCAAGAGTTGAATCAACAGTTATTCTTGACTTCTTCATATAGTTTCAGTAATTAAAATGTGGCCCACGCCAAAAATGAGTTCGACACCCCTGCTATATATGAAACAATGTTGTGTTCCCTGGGTTGCTGCCGCTGTCATGTGATTGATCCGTGCCTGCCGATTCGCAGACTGACGACGCATCACGTCCTCTTCCTTAGCTGTCCATGCATGCTGATTCTCTGAGTGAGGATTTTATCACTTATTCCCACTTTTCATGCAATCTATAGAAATGTTTGTTTTTGAATAGGTCCATGTTTGAGACAGTCAAGTCCACCTTTATCGAGTCCAAGTCACAAAGGTCCGAGTAAAGACTGAGTCCAGATGAGATCAAGAGTAAACCATAAGATGGAAAAGTACTATTTTCACGACCACACAATTAGAGAAATTTAATTCTGCTCAACATTCTCTTAGTTGACAAAGTTTGACATGGTGTTGTATGTGTCCAAAAGTGTCTTCCTAGAGAATTTGCAGATTGCTTTATGTTTTTTGACGTTGTGGCCAACCCTAGTTCTCATTGGTTGGTAAAACCAAATTTTATAACACTGCCGTTGGCTGACATGACTGAAAGAAAAAGACTGCATGCTTTGGCGCTTGCAGTCAGGTTAACCAAGTAGATGGCTACTTCGATAATCTGAAAAACTTCATTCCAAATTTCTTTTGAAGGAGGACATTCTTTTTCAGGAATATAAATGTAGTTGGACTCTGTCCAGTCGAAAATGTTTTGTTCGAGTCAAAATCCGAGTCAAATGCCACGGAATCCGAGTCATGTCCAGGACAAAAACAAAACAAAACAAAACAAAAACGTGTCGAGTCCGGACTTACAAAAGCCCTGGTATTAATACTCAATTATGTAAAATTGCACATCTTGAAGGCAACTTTGACCATCATATCTAGGACTATATACAGTGCCACCCCTAGTGAAGAACTCATTATACAAGATAAATTGTATTGTATTGTAACGATACCACTTGTATCACTTGATATTGTAACTATATTACTTGCTTCACGATATGGCCATAATCAACATATTCCAAGAAACAACAACAACAACATCTACCATATTAATTAATCAAAATTCCCTAACTCAAGAAGCATGTTGGACATGTATGGACTTCTTCCTTTCATAACTTTGCTGCTGTGAATCTGGAATTTCTCCATTGCGAGACTAATAAAGGTATTCTTAATGAATGTACTGTTATCAGTAATAACGGTTAAGTCTTACCTGAACACAACATCTCGATCTTGGTGAGGTTCATCTGTAGAGAGTCGTTGATCCACACGAGCATGTCATGGCGACTCAAGTTTTCGCTAGTCACTGAGGTGGAGTAGACATTCACGGCCATTGTTTGTCCGAAAGCAGATCACTGAAGGGAAAAAACATTCAAAATAATCATCCATCCATTTTACAATACGCTTATCCTCACAAGGGTCGCGGGGGTGCTGGAACCTATCCCAACCGTCTTCGGGCAGTAGGCGGGTGACACCCTGAACCGGTTGCCAGCCAATTGCAGGGCACACAGAGACGAACAACCATCCACGCTCACACTCACACCGAGGGACAAACTGTTCCTCCTCCACTGATGTTTGTCCCACAAATAACCACAGATGACTGGAAATCAGAGCTGATCAAATAATTTCCAAAAAATCCATGTTAGGTAACAAATATTTGATTTTTACATATTCTTTTTTTGGAAGGTCAAACTGACACACTGTTGTCACATTGACAACAGTGAATTAAAAAAAAAAGGAGACAATTTGAATGCACTATCTTAATGAATTGATGGGGTATCAAATTGGGACTCCTGAGTTACTCAAAATCAAGTGGCTCAGACGTGAGTGCACAAATAACAAACAAACAAAAAAAGTAAGCGTAGGGACCTCCCTACAATTAACCAGAATATCCATCCATCCATCCATCCATTTTCCGGACCGCTTAATCCTCACTAGGGTCGCAGGGGGTGCTGGAGCCAATCCCAGCCGTCTCCGGGCAGTAGGCGGGGGACACCCTGAATCGGTTGCCAGCCAATCGCAGGGCACACAGAGACGAACAAACATTCACACTCACACTCACACCTGAGGACAATTTAGAGTGTCCAATCAGCCTGCCACGCATGTTTTTGGAATGTGGGAGGAAACCGGAGCACCCGGAGAAAACCCACGCAGGCCCGGGGAGAACATGCAAACTCCACACAGGGAGGCCGGAGCTGGAATCGAACCCGGTACCTCTGCACTGTGAAGCCCACGTGCTAACCACTGGACTACCGGGCCGCCCTTAACCAGAATAAATAAGTATAAATCAGTATTTATTAGCATGTTTTAAACTTAATCTGAGGTATGTGCTGCTACGTCACAAAATATTTCAAGCGGCATATATAAACAATCATTACAACACCTATAGACATTCAGTCTTAAACAACTCAAAAAGACTCCCCTTCTCCAACCGGCTGAGAAATTTCAGTTGAAAATACCCACCAATAAGCTCGTCGGTTGACATTCCAAAGGGTTCTCCAAGTTGACACAAAAAATGACCGCAATGTTTTAAAATGTGTTACAGAATCGATTGTTCCATCGATTCAAGGACTAAAAATGTACTTCACATTCTGTTTATCAACACAAACAAAACCAAATAAACAACCATTGGGCAATATCAGATGAGACCGAGTGAAACTGTACTCACTTAGGTTTTGAAAACGTAGGAGGTACTTCTTGGGTACTGACTAATGAGAATTGCTACACTTCTGTGTTCCAGGTTCAACTATATGTCAATTACAGGTTATTCACACCAATAGATAAAACAAATGTATGCTTTACATAATTTGGCAGTTATTTAATTGCTGGTTGGGTCTGTAAGGTTTCAGAAAATTGGGGGAAATGGTTGATCATTGTATAATTGAAAAACAGTAGGCAATTTTTTTCAAGACAACCAGCCTACTTTTAGGAAAGACTACATAAATTAAGAAATAGTGCTCACTTAAGAGGTTGAAATCTGAGTATTTGGACATTTTAAGCTAAAAACGTCTTGAAAATATTTTTCGATCATCAAAATAACTCGGATTAATCAGATGATCGATTATTCAGCTAATTTTGACAGTTCTGAGTACAACTTTTTTCGGAAAAGCACAATGATTAAAAATATGTGGGCCTTGTGGTCATGTAAAAACACTGACAGGGTATGTAAACTTAAAGGCAAAACTGCATATTTTAAACACATCTCCCAGTCCTAATTACTACTAGGAAGGACTCTCCCAATACAAAACAAAAAAATGGATGGTTGAGAATGTGTATTTTTTGAAAGAAAGCAACACCTTCACGTTAAATTCCCACGTTAAACGCATTCGCGTCAACCTAGAATTAAGGGCCGCTTTTCGACAAATGCCAAGTACAGAAAGATAATTACTATTATATAACTGTTATAATTTATTATACACCAGAGGGTAATTGTATCACAGCTGGTTATTCCTGTATATTTTGGCTATATGACAAACTTGAAACGGAACAATTTGGATTTGATTGACACAACAGGGCCGCGTTGTTAGCCGGTTAGCTCGGCTATGCTAAAGCCTCTCCAGACAACGAAAACTGAGCTCGAAGGCAACTTTCTGCCCACGAGGAGCTCATACGGTCGGAACTCATCTCCACTAAAGCGACGTGTTACTCGTTTAATATGAATGTGAGTTGAAAGTTTTGTTTTGAAGTAACAGGGAAGTGAAACGGACGAGTTTTTTTTTTTCGCTGCCTCAAGCCGGCCACTGTCGTTTCAACAGAGGCTTGGCGGCGGGTTAGCTACAGCCGACGAAGAACCCACCTCGATGGCCAAAGCTCTGACTCGTTCCGGTGTGTTATGTTAGGACCGGTTCTGTCCAACTCAAGTCTACCGGCAGCGGAAGAAAAAAATAAAATCGATGGATTTTTTTCCCCTTCCTCTTTTATCCCTACTTTCTTCTTTGCCTTCTTTTAGTCTTAACGTCAACGTGCGAGTCCGCGTTCGCTACCTAGTGCCGTGGAGAGGCCAAGCACACAAAAATAACGTGTGTGTATGTGTGTGCGTGCGTGCGCACACACACACACACGTGTGTGTGTGTGTGGAATGGTGCGCAGTGGAATGGTGCGCACACACACACACGGATAAATCTAGAATTGACATCCACACGCATTAATTATCCATCCATCCATTTTCTGAGCCGCGTTATCCTCACAAGGGTCATAGGGGGTGCTGGAACCTATCCCAACCGTCTTCGGGCAGTAGGCAGGGGACACCCTGAACCGATTGCCAGCCAATCGCAGGGCACACAGAGACAAACCATCATCCACGTTCACACTCACATCGAGGGACAATTTAGAATGTTCAATCAGCCTGCCATGCATGTTTTCAGAATGTGGGAGGAAACCAACGTACCTGGAGAAAACCCACGGAGGCCCAGGGAGAACATGTAAAATCCACACAGGGAGGTCGGAGCTGGAATTGAACCCATTACCTCTGCACTATAATAATAATAATAATAATAATACATTTTATTTATAAGCGCCTTTTGCGTCGATCACCGGGCTGCCCACACATAAATTATCACCCCCCCCAAAAAAAACAAAAAACAAAACACAATGCCATTTATTTTGCATTTCAATGTTTGATTTGGGGCTTTTGTACAATCTTTGGGTGGACATAGAAAACATATGTATGTTTTTGCGACTCAAAACAAAATAAAAAATAAAGCACGTTAAAAACAACAAAACAACTCTACATTCAGGTTTCCTAACATCAGATACTTTAAATGCAAACTATAGGTTTGAGGTGCAACATGTCATGCTGACGGATGATTACATGTAGAAAAATACAATGATTTTAACAAAGGTAGGCGATTCACATAAATCCACAATCAAATGTCTCAGAAATGAATAAAATCCACCGACTTGAGTGGCCCATCCACAGTCCTGTCCTAAACACAATTGAGATTCTGTGGCATGATCCAACATTCCTCAAGAATTTCTGATTTGAAATATTTTAATAAGAGGAATGGTCCAGAATTACTCTTGATCAATGTGCAGCTCTGATCTGCAACAATAGAAAATGCTTGGTAGAGGTTATTCCTGCCCAAGGATGAGCAAACAATAAACAAATTCAAAGGTTTACCAAACTTTTCCCACTCTGCACAGTTAACATTTACTTGGTATGTTTAGGAAACACATCTAATTGTGAGTGTGGCATTAGTTAGAGCAGGCCATATCTTTAATATATTACAGAACACAATGGACAGGGTGTCCCCAAAAATGTATTTATGCTTTGACTGGCCAGTAATCGTATATTTCTCAGATTTTGTGTTAATTGATATAGATAACTCTAATGAGTTAAATTAAAGTGAATCACGCTGAATTTAAGAACATATAAAAGGCATAAATGAAAAAACATTTAGTAAGAAAAATGTGATTAGTGGGCAGTTAGAGTGAACACATTTTTGGGGCTGTATACAGCTCTAAGAAAAAGAAAGTGAACCGTTGGCGTTGATAACTGGTTGAACCTTCTTTAGCAGCAGTTACCTCAAACATTTTGTTTTGTAATCACACAGGAAAAAAGAAAAGGCAAAACCAGTGAGTCTGTTTTGAAAAGGCCGATGGCTTTTACCAACACTTCCATGAATCTTGTCACATTAAATAGAGTCTAGGTCGACTGACTCCTGACTCCGATTAGCGCTTGGAAAAATCAGGGTTCATATATTTTCTCCACCCTGTACTGTCATGTTTACATTGCATACACATTTTGTTCAGTAAAAACATAGACCCAGTTGTTTGTGTGCCATTAGTTGAAGAACGTTTTGACGGCCCATATTTGTGACATAGATGAAAATCAGATGAAGCTTTCTGACTAATTCATGCAGAAATCTAAGCTGTTCCAAAGGGTTCACATATTTGTACTAGTTGTCGCAATTTTATGTATGTATAAATATACATTTGTGAACTGACAAAACTGCAGGAAAGAATACGTGAAAAAAAATCCACATGATTCCCTTTTTCTTTTTTTTTAAAGAAACGTTCTCTTCCTAGCTGAGCTGCTGCATCAGTAGAGGGATGGATGTAGCGGTGGCTGGGCTGGGCATAATGGAGGGGGAGAGCTCCTCGCAGGCAAAGTAGTCCTTGAGTGGGGCAAAGAGGTGCCGGATGACGGGAACACTCCAAGCCTTGCCCAGTACCTTCTGCCTCTGCTGCCGGTTCATGTTCCTCACGTCGGTGTAATGTTTCGGAAAGCCAAAGATCCTGACAATGGGTCACAGGTGAAAACTTTAGTCAGAATGTTGCCCGCATGCATTTATTCACCCAATTTTTGCAAGCACATGCGTGCGCGCACACACACACACACACAAAGTTTGTACTTTTCAAGTTCGGTAACCCAAAGGTTGTCTTCTTTGCTTTGGTAGAGTACTGGAAGTAGCGAGACATTTTTGCCTTGCTTCAGTGAGTTTGGATTGGTGGTGATGGTTCTTACTTTGGTGACCTGCGAGGGGACCCAAAAAACAACAGCTCCGTTAACTTGGCGCGCTAGCTAACCCATAGTTGGTCCAGCATGAACTACACTTCATGTTCGTTACGCATTTCATTGCGAAAACAAAGTCACAGACAAGACAAGACCGGTGTGGGACCGTGATTAAATGTGAATTGTTATAATGTTAGTACAGCTAACTCATGCAAGTACCAACTAAGAGGCTGTTGTGCAAAGAGGAATTTGTCACTGTGCTAGGTTGTATGAGTTCACATACTGTAGGTGGCTTACTCGCAACTCTGACATGTGTCAGTCATCTACAACATTTTTAACAAACGTTTGAGTCACTGTGTGACTGATGATAGCAGTAAAGCCGCCCAATAAAGCATGGTGTGTGTGGAGTCACTGACCCTGGCTTCCCTGCCAATCTCCAAACAGTCTTGCAGGCTCAATTTGTCACTCTGAGATGCTGCAATGGGTCTGGGAGAAAAAACACCACTCAAATGCAATGACAAAAGATAAAATGATACGTATAAATATTATGATGCTCTTCCAGTGGTCATGGATTGCACACATCCTCAATCCAACTATTCTTTTCAAAAATGCCATATGAGAGTAATGTTTTCTGATAGGAAGTAAAATATTTTATCAAACAAAAATCTGAATATTCAGATTTTTAAATTATTTTTTCAGAGCAGACAAATTGGGTTCTAAAGATTATTGTAAAGTCCTTATTTTTCCTACATGAGTGTCATCATATTGTGAGAATAAAGTTGTATTTTTTAAGAAAATCAATTGTAATACTACACGGGCAGTCATATTTTTCCAGAAGGAAATTCATAATATTACAGGGAAAAAAAATGAGATTCTCCTCAAAAGAAATCAAATTGCAATATTTGTATTTTTAGAGGAAAAACATGCATTATTACATTATGTTGGATCTATTTTTAATGTCAAAATTGCATTAAAAATTTTTTTCAAAGAAAAACATTTTTAAAATCATGGCAAAGTTGTAATAAGATTTACGTTGAATTGTTTCAAAACATAATATAAGAATAGAATGTAGTTTCCTCAAAACTCATATACTTTTCTCAAAAAGTTGGAAAGTGGTAAAAAAGCAAAAGCTTAAATTTTCTGCAAAAAAAACAAACAAACCCAAAACTAAACAAAAAACAAATGTTGCAATATTATGACATGATCAAAATGTTGTTTGAATCTATCTGTACAACTATCCTTTTTTAGAGCGTTGTCTGAATAAAGCCAGTAAAGTTTTGAGAATAAAGCGTCAAGAGAATCAAAGGTATGTTTTCAAGAAAAAAATTGTAATACTACAAAATTAAAGTTGTATTTTTTTTCAACAAGCTGTATTATTACTATCATTATTATTATTAAGATTATGCAGCACAGCGGACAACCGGTTAGCACGTCCGCCTCGGTACAGAGGTCCGAGTTTTGATTATGTGTGGGGTTTGCATGTTCGCTCCAAGCCTGTGTGGGTTTTCTCCAAATACTCTGGTTTCCTCCCACATTCCAAAAACATGCCCGGAAATTGATTGATCACTTTAGATTGTTCTTCTATGTAATTGTGAGTGTGAATGGACATTTTATTTATATGTGACCTGCGATTGGCTGCCCAAAGACAGCTGGGATAGGCTCCAGCACGCCCACTATTCTTGTGAGTATCAGCAGACTAGAAAATGGATGGATGGATGTTTTTTTAAAGAAATAATAATAAAGTCTTTTTTTCCCCCCCAATAATAAAATTTGAGGTGGAGGGTGATTGGTTGCAAAGAAAGTTGTCATATTACAAGCACAGTACAAGATTAAAAACAAACTCTTTAGGACAATGAGATTATCAATATGTTTCTTCAGCACGAGTATGTGAGTCATGTTAGTGACCTGCTCATCCCCGGAATATTCCCCCAGAAGTAACGCGCTCTGTGGGCTGGGCTCACTTTAACAGCATCCACCAGAACCGGGTTGCACTGTCAATCAAGAGAGTGTCAGTGAGCCATTATGAAGGGAGGGAGAACGGATGACAGGGTGAGAAGAGGAACCTCAAGGAACCGGCAGATGTTGACTTTGTCATGTATGTTCATGAAGACGACATTCTCAAAGAGCCAGAAGAACGGCCGGTGGTCTTCTTCTTTGGGCTTAAGCAGCTGAAGGATGCGGTAGAAGTCGAAGAAGAGCCTGCCTGAACCCTCTGAGGAAGGAAATGCATGCAGTTCAGATGCCAGTGATGTTATTCATCTCCGAAAGAAATCATCAATAACTCTGGCCTCTTAATTAACAGACCGTAGAGTCCTTTTCTGATGGGGTTCACGATGGAAAGGTCGTTACAGGGGCTTCCACCAATCAGCAAGTCAAAAGGACCCAATTTCTCCACCTAGAAGGGGAAAAAAGTGGATTTGGATGTAACTGAATCCAAATTTTTTTCATTCATTCATTTTCCGATCCGCTTATCCTCACTAGGGTTGTGGGGGGTGCTGGAGCCTATTCCAGCTGTCTTCGGGCAGTAGGTGGGGGGACACCTGAACCGTTGCTGAACCGGTTGCTAGCCAATCGCAGTGAATCCAATTTGATGCTTTTATTTTTTATAGCATTGTTTGTGTATATGTAGTTGCTGTGGACTGTTATTCGCATTCACCTCTGTTGCCAGTAGGTACTGTCGTACACATTATGCATATAACGTGGTGTACCAGTAGTATTCTGTTCATACATCATTATGATGGTGTTCATTTCACTTTCATCTGTATTTATTTTCATGGTAAATACAATGCTGCTGACTATTCTCGCTCCTGTTCACATTTCCTGATCAATTTTAGAGTGTTTCAAAAAATCAAAGTCATGTGATTTCCAAGCGGTCCTTGGATCCTTTAATTTTTCTGCAGCCTCTGTCACCCCTGATCTGCTAATGACATGGGTGGGATACTTCCAAGTTAAGTGGAAGCATTGACACTTCAAGCAAAGTGGGCTGAGTGTATGTCCGTGTGTGTGTGTGTGTGTGTGTGTGTGTGTGCGCGCGAGTGCTCGTACAAGTTTCTTGTCGATGCAACGGGTGTCACCAACATGGACGATCTTCCCATCGTGGTTGACGAGCCCAACTGCGATGGAATCCTCACAAATCTCTGAGGCGACATATGTGCGGATCTTAAAGCCGAGGTCCTTCAACACCTGGTATCCTGCGACAGGATGAGCCCATGTTAAGATACTGGGCAACTCGCAATTCGGCGGTTGTTAATATATTCCCACTTGGTCTGAAAACTCCACACTGAGCACACAAACAGGCGTAAACAGCAAAGGTGCTAATACTTTTTGCTTTGCTTTTTGTGGAGTTTTTTCTTTTGCACTACTGTATATCTCAATGATCATAATTAATCACCGCAACATATCTTTTTGTTCCACATTGCCTTCGCTCCTCGTTTTAATACAATCAATATAATGTCATCTAGTACCATGATTCATATGTGAATGTGTCAAGATCAGGTGCGAACCAGTTAACATGTTCAAACCAACACTACAAAATGTGAGCTTGTTGACAAGCTATTTACTGTATTATTTAGAATTGTTGTTGCATTGTCATGTTTGCACCCATTACTATTACCAATTATCACTTGTCATTCACACCTGAAACATATTCACACACTATACTGAAACATGTTCAGGTCCAATAATGAAACATGCTTACACCTGACAATGAAGCATATTTACAACTGATGTTGAAAAATAATCAACTCTGATCCCGAAAGATGCTCACATGATGAAACATGGTCATACCTGATACTTGTCACACTCAAGACCCAGTTCTGAAACATACTCTGAAACATACTCACATTTGAGACTGAAACGTAATCACCTCAGATAGTGACATATGTTCAAAAGATAGACTAAAACATATCTCATACTGAATAAAATTGACATGGTTTTAGAACGTGTGGATGTGCTGACCTGTTGCAATGCCGTCGAAAAGTGAGAGAACTCGGATGGGTCTTCGTAGGTTAGTGGGGATGGACGGGTAAACGCGGTGTGGCTCCTATAGTGAGAGATGACAGATGACAAAATGGAAAAATGTTTTGAATACTGCACTCTATCATTCCTTAATTCCCAAGCATATTTAATTGTATTGTATCCTAATTAATGTATCTGAAATCGTGAATATTTGCATCATAATTAATTCTCTGGACACCTCAAGTGCGGCATATTTACGTCAAATTATATGGTCTGTACACTTAGATTGGTGCATAATTAAGTCATATCTATCATATATATCACCTCGCAGCATTAGTTTAGTAAAAAGCAAAACAATGATTGTAAAATCAATATAAAAGTGTGTGCACAGGGTGCCAGTTGAGGAATCAGAGGATGGTCAGGTTTCTGGTAGCCAGTTCGCGCGCGTGGCATCATCCAATCAAGGCTCAGATTCAGGTTTGCGCAGTCTGGTTTTTATGGGAGCTTCACAGTCCAGTAAATTTTTGCAGACAGAATTAAAGCCATTGCAAAGTTCTTTAACTGATGCAGTAGAGCACTCATTATCTGGATTAAAAAATTCTGAAAAATGTGCAGCCGTGGAAGGGTTAATTATGCGACTACTACGCACAGGAGCGCACGGATTTGGTCCAGTGCAACAGAGGGCAATTTAAAACTAGACAGGCAAATGCTGACACTTTGAAACGCAGAGGTACATCATCACCAGCCTGACATACACATTCCAAGTAGGAGCCATGTCAATGTGCATGTGGACTGCAAATTATGCTCTGGAAACCTCCGGATGCAATAATTAGTGACGAAAAATGGGACAAAGGATGTTAAGCCAAAACTCACAAACTCCATGGCGCTGTTGTTGGCAAAGAACTGCTGGACGCGAATGCTCCAGTCCTCTCTGGGAAGGAGGGCGCGGTGAGTTTGGTGGTCCTGACACATATAGCAGATCCACGGGTCCACATGCTTGAGCGAGTCAAAGGTCCCACGGCCCACCAAGATGTTGAGGCAGTCATTGCAGTAAGATCTTGGACAACAGGCAATATAGTTGTTGGTGAGTGGTCTTGAAGGGCGGCAAAAGAAAACACGCAAACGGACCTGCAGCAGCCGCTATTTCCGCACAGAATGACCTCCAGGCCATAGCAGCAGATGGTGCAGTAGGACTGATAGCCATCTTCGTCGTAGCGATACAAGGTCTCTGTGAAGTTGTCCTGCAGCAAAGCATTGTGAGATTGTGAAGGAGAAAGGGTGCAGATTCTTCTGAGTTTAGGAATCAAATCTCACCTAAAGCTTTCTGTCTTTATATTCGTAACGTGCTTTTGTTTGTTTTTCATCCCACCTTATCTTAATTGAAGACGAAATGGTATGTGTGTGTCAATGTGAACGGTAAATCTTGGTCGCAGATACCTTATTTATCGAAGTATTAGACGCTCTGGAGTAGTTGCACTATCCATCCATCTATTTTCTAATTCACTTATCCTCACAAGGGTCGGGGTGTACTGGAGCCTACTGTCATCGGGGAGTAGGCGCGTTTATCCTGAACTGGTTGACAGCCAATCGCAGGGCACACATAGATGAAAAACCATCCATGCTCACACTCACAGCAAGGGACAATTTAAAGTGTTCCATTAACCTGCCATGCATGTTTTGGAATGTGGGAGGAAACTGGGGTTCCCGGAGAAAACCCACACAGGCACGCAGACAACATGCAAACTCCACGTAGGAAAGCCAGAGCCGGAATCGAACCCTGCACCTCTGCCCTGTAAGGCGGACGTGTTAACCAGTTGTCCACCGTACCGCGAAAAAAATGCATCATGAAGAAGAAAAAATCTCACACTGGGCTGTAAGTCACGTTCTTGGGGCAACATTTATTTGACAAAAACCGGGACCAGAAAGAGTATATGTTAGGCTGGACTGGCACCCAAAATCCCTGTTATCTAATCGTAATGATGGATGGATGCAAAGGAGTTCCGCTTGGATTTAAAACTTTTATTTTTGAACAATGGGAATGTTTTTCATTTCATTTCAGTTTAAAATGGCTTACCTAACGTGAAGGTAGTGGGACTGCACAAAAGGTATTTGCCAAC
Source organism: Hippocampus zosterae (assembly GCF_025434085.1). NCBI lineage: Eukaryota > Metazoa > Chordata > Actinopteri > Syngnathiformes > Syngnathidae > Hippocampus > Hippocampus zosterae. Next base: position 21,057,707 of record NC_067452.1, read on the forward strand.
TGCTTACTACATTTCTTCCCCTACTTTCTATTGATGTTTGGCAAATACTTTTGGTGCATTACTACCACCTTTACGTTAAGGTAAGTCACTTTAAGAGACACTTTTCCGTCGTTCGAAATGGAAGTTTCAAAACCAATCGGAATTCGATCACTGTAGTCAAGGCAATTGGGGAACCGGGTTTTTGGGTGCCAGTCCAAGCTCTGATTTTAACTCTTTTATTCCCCATGATGTTTAAATATGGCTTGAAAAAACACTCTGGCCACCTACCCATGACATATTTTTATGTCTTTTGCGTTTTTTGAGTCATGGTGTCCAGAAGGGTCTGACGCAGCCTTTGACTAAGGATCAGGATTGTCTTCATGGTAAATCATTTAAAAATCTGGCCAATAGAGTAAGTTCCTTGACAGTGGCTGGTGACCAGTACAGAGTCTACCCCGCCTCTCGCCCTGAGTCAGCTGGCTCACCCAAGTGTTGCTATCTGACTCGGTCTATGATGGACGAAAATACTGTACATAACAACTGCCCCACATTGAGTTTCTTGTCCCATTATTTGGCAACTAGGCTGGGTGAGCCTTCTTACTTTGCACCTCAAGCAGAGACCTCCTTTGAAGAGCGGGTGGAAGATCTCCACGTTGTCACTCCCGCAACACAGACAGAAGCCTGCGGATGCAATGACATCATTTCAATGCATGGCGCTGAAAATGATACCAGATTGCTGATGGGAGTTTTTGACGCTTTTCTTGATCGAACACACAAACCTTCAATGTCTAGTTTCATGTTCACGATCCTCATAATCATCTCCTCTGCACACACAAAGATTTTTTTTATTTTAGCAACGTGTAAATGAGACGGCAAGAAACACTAAATCACTAAACTTAAAGTTCATCAAAAGTGGGGCACCCCTTAATTGTATAGTGTTATTAGAGCTATTTTACTTGATAATCCAGTAAACATACAATTAAATATATAAGTAAATGATCAAATTTAAAAACCCTTTTCTAGCTAATGAAATGAAATTAAAAACCAATTTATAATATCATGTTAATAAGAGTCAAACTGTTTTTAAATAAAAATATTGTTAAAAAAAGTATAGGTTCACATTGAACGAGTAATTTGTAATTTGTACTGTGAATGAAGCCAATCTCACCTCGGCGTGTCTGGTTGGGCTGAGTGTAGGTAACGCTGTTGGATGGGATGATCTTATTGTACACTCTCGTTAATGACTTCCTCTTGTGCATATGGTCAGGCGAGTTGTTGACGTCCAATGCCATGCCCGGTGGAATGTTAACATCCTTCGACCGCCTCCGCCCACCTTTGCCTTTCTCACACTCGTCTTTGTCCTCCTTCCCCCAGTCTCCTGAATCGGTTGTGGATCTTTTCCTGGTGCTGTGTTTCTTGCGTTTCCGCTTGGCGATGCTCCGCGGGGTCTGTGACGGTGTACTGGTGGAGATGTTGGTCTCTCCCTTTATAACTTTCTTATTTATTACTTTTTCGATGACTTCTGATTTGATCACACCTTCATGAGAAGCAACATGACAGCACTTAGTAAAAATAACTTGCCCAGTGATTGTTTAAGTACAAGTGACTCTTCAATTGCGGATAACACATTGGATGAGAGGTGAGCGCATCTATCTCCCTTACAGTTCTGAAGTTCCGGCTTTGAATCTTGGCTCCCGCCTTCTTGAGTGGAGTTTGTATCTTGCAAGGTAGTCCAGGTTCCTGCCACATTCCCAAAATATGTATCAGGTTCACTAAAATTGAAAATTGTAGATTTGTAGGTGTGAATTTGTATGGACACTTTTTTGTCTGTATGGGCCTGGTGATTGACCAACAGTTGAATAGGATCCAGCCCAGCTCAGACCCCAATCAGGAAAAGTGTGAGAGAAAATCAATGAATGAATATTTTATGGAAAACACATTTCACTTTAGCATTATGTAACAAGCAACATCCAAAAGTTAGGATCAACATAAGTGTTGCCATCGTTCATTTCTTCTTCTTTTTTGGTGAAAATATTAGGAAAAGATAAGAGACAAATGTCTGCTTGTACCATTCTCACAGGCCGCAGCGTCGGACATGTTGATGTCATCAACATCGTCATCTTTATCATCGTCACTGCTCAGCACGTAGATTAACTCTGCCGGAGATCCATTTGAAGCTGGAACAACTGCAAATACACATGAGCTGCGGTACTACTCATGACATTTGATGTTTCACCATTTCTGTTCAAGAGGATGTAAATGTGACATTGTCATTCTTTGTATAGACCTTTTAAAAATATTTTTACTGCTCTGTTCAGCTATATCCAAAATGGATTTGGGCAGGGGTCCCCAACCTTTTTTTTGAGTCATGGACCAGTTAAGACAGGTAGATGCTGTTCACAGCACCACTTTTTTATCATTTCTTTTAAATTGCCAGTCTTAAAGCACTGGTGGTGACAACAAAGAAAATTAAAGAGTAATTGAACATTTTATTTACATTTTTCGCATTCCTTTCAAACATTCATTCATCTTCCGAACCGCTTGATCCTCACAGGGATCGCAGGGGGTGCTGGCTATCCCAGCTAACTTCAGGCAGTAGGCGGGGGATACCCTGAACCGGTTGCCAGCCAATCGCATGGAACACAGAGACTAACAACCTTCCACGTTCACACTCACACCGAGGGACAATTTAGAGTGTTCAGTCAGCCTGCCATGCATGTTTTTTGGGGAAATGTGGGAGGAAACCGGAGTAACCGGAGAAAACCCACACAGACCCGGGGGAGAACATGCAAACTCCACACAGGGAGGCCGGAGCTGAAATTGAACCTCTGCACTGTGAGGTTGACGCGCTAACCACTGGATCACCGGGCGATCGCCTTTCAAACAGTTTTATTCAATAGGACAACAAATGGATAAAATAAAACCGTAAACTAGATGACATGATGGAATGCTACTTTCATCCGGTGGTTGCTGGCCAGTTATTTTGACTAAACTGCTGATGTTTACGTGATCAGGTTGTGCCAACTCTGCTCGCATTTTCATGCTGTCCACTTGGTCACTTGGGTGCTACTTGTTCAAACAACTCAACAGGTTTCTAGTACAGTATTGTCTTGCTTTTGACGACATGCCATGCACAACAGCTTCCTCCCATCCACGTCGTATTCGAGATACTGCCAGGGGAGGAACTTCTTTTGAGAAAATAGCTTCATCTTTGGAAGTAATAGCCGCACACCACCTGCGCGATTACCGGTACATATACGTTTTGTCAATTTGTGACTAATTTGTAGTCCTTACTTTCTGTGTACTGCTTTTCTTCTTTCATGTATTGGCGATTTCTGTTTATTTCAACTTGCAAACCAATGTTAGAATGGAGACTCAGATTAGTCAAACACATTTCTGCAACGTCTGATAGCTCGCTGCTGGTCGTATAATATCATGAATCTCGATCATATAACCTCTAGGCCTGTGAAGGGTAATTGATGGGTTGGGTGGTGTATTTGACTGATGGTCAGCAAAAACAAAACAGAGATCACGGTCTTGTTCGGTGCCAGTACGTGGACTGGTGGGTGGGGACCTCTGGTTTAGGATATTTTGCGATTCCTTAATTTAAAAAAAAATAGTAATTAAATGATAGCAGCGGAAACTGTGATAAATCAACTGAATATCGAAAATACCGGTAGCTAAAGTACAAGATATTGACAGCATCATTTCACCTCGCGAAAACTTGATTTATGATATCTGAATAAAGACATCTAGATACATTTCATTTTGGTGAAATAAAACAATGAAAGGAGCTGCTTTCATCGTTTGTTGGCTGTGACCGCTCCTATGCCAATGCAGCCCTCCCTTCCGCCAGACTGTGCTCGTCTATGAAATTAACGACATAGTAACAAAAGCATTTGTGCAAGTCACCTGTATGGGCGTGTTGAGCACGGGCTTATTTGCATGAAAACTCAACTCAACTTTGCAAAACAATCATGACGGAATGAACGGATGTGGAAGTACTAGGTCTTACTTTTTGACTGGAAACGTTCCCCAATCCGAAATTGTGTGACCATGTCTGTCACGTCAATCACATCTAAAAACAAATCAGGCAAAAATGAACACAGGGCCAAGTTAGTTTGATTATTGCCATGGAGTTCTCATACCACAATGGAAAGGAAAAAAAAAACATACTCTGAGAAAAAGACAATATATTAAGGCAAAAGAAATTTAAAAAATAAATGAATAATTGGGATAGTTTTCTACATCTTATCTTAAAAGATTAGTTACTTTTTCGGTAAAAAACATTTATTTTATCAGACTAAAGTAATCTCTTATTTTTCTATAATGTCTTGATATTGCACAATAAAGATGTATTTTTTCGATAGAAAAATGTTTACTACTGCAAAATGAGTCACATTTCTCCAGAAAAAGTCTTAATACAACAAGATTTAAGAAGTATTTTTCTCAAGAATTGTCTGAAAATTACAAGATTAAAATCATTTTGTAGAGGAAGAGATGAAAGCCACGTGTTAACCAACCCCCCCAAAAATCACAATCCCCAAAGACTGAGATTTTATATTTTCTGAAAAAAAGTGGCAATTACAGTACAAGATCAAAGCGTGATTTTTTTCTAGAATGTCTCAATCGTTCATGAAGAAAGATTCTAGAAAAAAGTGCTTCCTAATACAAGATCTGTCATATAGAAATTGTCTAGAAAAAAATCTTATTTGGCTAAAGCTGTACTTTAAGAAAAGTTATAACATATAGGTACTGATTATTTTAATCATTATTGAGGAAATAAAGTTATGTTTGATCCGAATAAAGTCCTTTGATTACTACATTAATCTCATATTTTTAAAAATCTATTTTTCAAGAGAGTCATCATATTACAAAATTGGTCATATTTTGCCCAGAAAAATATTAATAATTCAATATTAAAATGTATGATTATTATTTGGTAAGATTCCATTGCCCCCCCCCCCCCCCCGCCCCCCAAATTTGACTTGATGTCAAAACTATTACTGGTACTTTTTCCAGGTTGCATAATTATTTGTTTGCTTTCCAGTGTGGCCCCAACACCGCTTGAATAGTGCCCCACCAGATGAATGGTCTGTGTAGCCTGAGGAATCTGAATCACACAAGTCCCATATAACATCTTCATCCTGTTTTTGTTTGGTCTTGACCAGCAGTTGATGTGCTCGAGGTAACGTTTTGGATGGCTTGTCTCGATTGTCTGACAGAGCCCAAGTACCCGTGAGAACCTTCAAACAGGAAAACATAGAATTAAAAGCAGTGATAAGAGGGGCCCTATCCTTTCTTTCATATGTCCATCCTCACTGAACTGCATATTTATTATTTGTTATTATATTGAGTACAGTATATTCCCATAAATATTCTCAAAGCTTTTGGTGTGGGACAAAACGCTGAGGACATAATGTCAAGGTACCGTAGAAAGACAGATAAAGAATTAAATAAAGTTTTTTTTCGTGGGGACGTTAACTTGAGCAAGCTAACTCGCTCGCTAATGTCTGAGGACACGGAGGACTTTTTGTATTTGGCACCATTAACCACCAACCGCAATGCATCACGGGATAGTTAGCAGCCAACGCAGGAATAGACTATGCAGGAATTTTAATGTTGGTTCCAAAAACGGACTTCAAAATACGTAATAAATACAATATATCAAATAAATAAAGAAAATGGCATTATTATCGGATTATTACAATCGTTCAACGCAGGCAGACATAAAATACATTCTTCGGAGTTGACGACCGAAAGTGGTGGTTTCTTGACCAATCACATTGGCGCAGGGAGCAACATAACCAATAGAATCAATGAGATTCGCGCATTTTCTTTAAACTGATTTGGAGTCAGATTAAATTCGCGTTTACGAACAATGTGAAGTACTCAAACCAAACTCAAGTCAGCTGACGCTGATGTCCACACCAAAAGGCAACATGGCGAAAAGCAATCCAATGAAAGACTATCGATCCAAACAATACCGCAAAACAAGGTGGATAACTAAGACACGAGATGCTTCATAACGAAATGTGGCACCGACGTTCGGAATCATCTCGAAAATCAATCCGAATTTGTAGTAGATTAAGTAAAATTGTGGACAATAGTACAAGTCACTCAAAGAAATGAATTTACTCCCATTCACGTGAACGTTTATCTTCGGCAAAAAGTTATTCAGTTACGCAACTCAAAACTCAAATTGGCAATGTGCGAGTATCAGGTTAATTTACCTAAACTTCTGTTTTGTAGTGCATTGTATAAAATGTGGTAATTCAAGGTTGAACAAATATTAAGAAAAAGCACGTTGGTGGACTCACCATGGTGACTTCCCTCTGCGTGGACTGGACATTTAAACCAGCGCAAAACTGAGGGACCTCAGGGCCACTTTCCCTCAAACAATGACCCCCACCCCGGCCCCGACGCCCCCACCCCCTCTCCCCGCTGAGCCCACTACCTGTATTAACCTCTATACCCCCAATTTAAAAAAAAACGGTACACGTCACCAAAAACGTGCGAGAACGCCCACAGCGGCTAGTTGTGGAGTAGCTACGCGTATGTTAACATGCTAGTTGTAATAATAACGAATGAGAACCCTTTGGAACTACTTGTGTCTCCCTGTATAATTTGGGTGCAAAAACGATCTGATCTTTGTCTAAGTCACAAGAATGGACGAACACAGTTTTCTATGTCAAATATCACACATAAAATAATCCATGTTGGACTGATCATCTCGTAAACATCACGTGCCAGATAAATAAAGTCTGAAATTCTAACATTTAAGTTTCAAACAAGTTTCTGGAGCAAAAATCAAGCAAGTCACGTCCCCACTGAATTCAGGAAAAGTAGGATTTGAAGTAAGGATAAGTGGAAGTCTGGAGTTTATACTTTCTCATAACCCCTTTGGAGCATGTGATAATCTTCTTATGCTTTGCCAAAATTTCATTTTTCTTTATATGTATTTTCTTCCTTGACCGACACATAGAAAACTGTTTATTTTCAATTTCCATTTTAATTTGAACATTACCTGATTTTCATGTTCGAATTAAAGACAATCATTTCGATTGGCTTTATTCATGACAATAGGACAGGACTGCTTTAAATCAGCCAAAACTGCCTTTTATTGAATACAAACTCTACAGAAGATTTCAAAAAATATACAGTACTTTTCTACTAACAGTTTAAATGAATGTTTAAAAAAGTATCAAAAATAAGCTAACTTGTTTAATGCTAGCAATGAAGTCCTAAAATGCAAAAACCTTCTTAGTTGTAATTTTGTTAAATGAAAGGATAAAAAACCTTTGAGACATGATAACTCTATTGATGAAAATGCAATAAAACTGGTGTCAGTTTTTAAACAATACACACTCAAAAAGAGCAGGTTCAAACATACAACAGGAATATTTTTATGAGTGAAACATGTAAACAGTTCTCTTTTAGTCCCTTAAGAAAAAAAAACTAAACACACACACACACACACACACACACACACACACACACACACACACACACACACACACACACACACACACACACACACACACGGAGTAGAACTTTTTTGTGTGTTGTCATTGTGAAAACAATGTTCCAAACGTTCCAGTGATTAAAGACAATAGAAAGAAAAGAGATTTCTTTGAGGTAAAATAAGTTTGGTTTTAGTGACAGCCACAACACACCCAAAAGAAAACAAAAAAAAAAAAACAACACATGTTCCGTTATGACACTTGGAACAATTACAGTAGCACTAAAAATACAAAATCTTAAGCTTTGACAACTTTAAAGTCGTCAGTGCTTGTCGGCACAGAATACTGCGTGTTTTTGTCGACAACATTACAGTAAACAGATTCGCTTCAAGATACTTCCCAAACAATAAGGACCTTTCGAAAATTGGGGTAAAAAATACACCAAGATTCACCCAATCATTTTGTTGTTCTTTTTGTTTGCATTCGCTTATTTCAAGTATTGTTACCATAGAGCAGGGGTCTCAAACTTAGTTCCTGGAGCCCCGCTGTCCCGCATGTTTTCCAAGTCTCCCTGTTGCAACACACCTGATTCAAATGAACAGATTCAACGTCAGGCTTCCGCAGAGCTTGCTGATGATCTGATCATTTGAATCAGCTGTGTTGCAACAGGGAGACTTGGAAAACATCCAGGACAGTGGCCCTCCAGGAACTAAGTTTGAGACCCCTGCCACCTTTCAGGAAGATGAAGCTAACTTTTAAACACGATAACCATACCAAAAAATAAAACACGTATGTCTATCAACTCTTCATTTAAAAAAAAAAACTATCAGACTGTCTTCTATAATAAAGAGAACAAAAAGTAAATCAAGACCAGCTAAAATGTGAACTGAAAAAAAAAGAGAAGAAAACCCTCAATCTCACTACCTTCCTTTGCTATCAATTCTTCCTAAAGAGTTCTCACAAAAAAACTCCTTCCAAAGCCTCGCTATTAACTACAAAAAGTGAAACAAAGCCATACTGGCCAAGGAAAAGGGACGGCAATACCAACATAGTCCCTCCAGACTAAAAATGACCTGGCCTCAGTTTGATGATCACAGGTTATTGTGGTGTAAATTTGCTGGTGACGTAGGATCTTTGTGCTGGTTAGTGGTGGCATCTAGTCACAGGCAAAGAAGTCTTTGAGGGGTGCGAAAAGATGCCGGATGACAGGGACGCTCCAGGACCGGCCTAGGAGTTTCTGCCGAGCACCTCTTCCCATGTTGGACACGTCTGTGTAGTGGACTGGGAAGCCAAAAATCCTGAAAGCGTTTTTGTCAAAGTTACAACTTAAATCGTGGCTCCCCGAAGGTGCCAAAACTGAAGATTAGGATGCTAGAATGCAACTGTCAATCAAATCTATGATCTGCTCTGATTGACCGTGTGGTTACCTCTCCAACTCAGTGCACCATAAAATGTCCTCCTTTCCGTTCATCAAGACTGGGAAGTGTTGGTCCTTTCCCTGTTTGATGGAGTTGGAGCGTGTGGTGATGGTGCGAACCTTACCAAACTGAAAAAGATTACGTTTTGTTTGTATTTAAAAAAAAAAAAGGAAAAAAGGCTCACATCTGCGATTCACTCACTTTAGCAACTCGTCCGTGTTCCAGGCAGTCCTGAAGCTCAAGCTTGTCCATTCCAGATGCACACAAAGGTCTGAAATGGAAAACACTCATGTCATTGTAATTATTATACGGTATGTACCGGTCCTGTATTCTTGCAGAATGTGTATATGGCCCAAAGCGGGTTTAGAGCCTTATTTCACACCTGTTCATACCCGGCAGGTTTCCCCAAAAGTATCGAGCCCGATGGGCTGCAGAGACCTCAATGGCATCAATCATCACGGGGTTACACTGCAACCAACGCAAAGAATATATTTCTAATGAGCAACTCAAATGAGCGAAAACAAAAAAATAATGATATGCATTACTTTCTTTGAAGAATACAAAGTGTTTGCAGTGGTGACCGCTATTGTCTATTTCAAGGACACAGCTGGTGTCAACTGGCTTTGGTGATGGTGGAATCTCAGAACTAGGGATGAGTGGTGTCTATTCCCAGGTGAGGTCTGTTTGCTGGTTTAAAATGGTGTCTATAAACTGGTGACAAGCGATATCGATTACCGGTACTTGGGGACGTTTGGAGTGTGATGTGATGGGTGGTGTCTCGTAGCTGTGTGGCCTTTATTTGTAGGTGATGGGGGGTATCAATATGTTTGTAATAGTGGTGTCTACTTGCTGCTGCTGGTGGGGAAAGAAACAGTTTGCCTTCTGAAATGAGTATTGAACTTTTATGTACTGGGGGTCATGTGTGACGTCTATTTCCAACTCAGGGGACGTTCCATTACATGGTGAATGGTGTTGAGAAGATAATTGGTTGATAAGAAGTACTGTTGATGTGCTACTGACAAGTGGTGTCTATTTGCTGATAACGGGAGTGTGTATTTTTGGCCAGATCTTGTCTATGTCCTGGTGCCAAGGTGGCGTCTATTTACTGGGTGTGGCCTCAATTTGTTGATGGTAGAATATTGATATGCTCTTGGTGTTGGTGTCTTTTTCATGGTGACAACTGGTGTCCATTTGCTGGCACTCAGTGTCAAACCTTTGAATTATGTTGATTTCATGACAAAAATTCAACCATAGAAAAAAAAGGACATGTTAGGAGACCATCAAGCCTCTCACCTCCAGATATCGTGAGATATCCCGCTTGTCGTTGACACCCATGGCGACCACGTTCTCGAACATCCAGAAAAATGGACGATTCTCTCCTTCTTTGGGCTTGGCCTCGCTGAGCAGGCGGTAAAATTCAAAGAACAACCTCCCTGTGCCTTCTGGAGTGACAAAACCTCATGATAAGAAGCTCACTGTCACATCAACGCACCATAATGACATTATGTTTCCCTTTCTAGAGTGAACAACCACTTGCACATTTTTGGGGGGGTGACACTTATTCACCATTATTTGATGAAAAAAAACCCGCATGTTTGCTGTTTTGTGCAACCCAAAGTGTATGAAAGTGAAACCCAAAATATACTTTTGATTTTCTTCCAAGTAGTTTAGTTTGCCTGTCTTCATTAACATTTATTTCTCAACTCAATTTTATTTAAAAACTACCACATCTGCATACCAAGAGCTGTACATAAACTGACAATCAGACATACAGAAATAAAAACAGTTAAAAAAAAATTTAAAACATAAACACAACAAAACACAAAAAGAATGCCAAGTCTCATAGTGAATCGAAAGCCAAAAAATAAAAATGTGTTTTAGGATGAGTTTAAAAGATGTAAAATGCCAAAAGGTGACCTCAATTACTTTCAGTTTGTGTCACGTGTTTGTGAGCACATGACACAAACTGAAAGTCATCGTTTGTCCATGTCTGATAGCATGCGCTAGCATGCTATTTTGGCTAGTGGAATACTCACTAATATGACAGTTGAGCCTCATGTGAAGGTGGTTTGTTTGTTTTGACTAACTCAATACATTAGTTGTTCTCATTGGTTTTTACCAATACCAATATGTTATTTAACTTCACATCTTGCCACTCTAAATATTTGAATTCCCGGAGACATAATCCAACTTGCTTTGTGAAATCCTCTGCTTTGCCGCCATTTTGAGGCATCTCTAGGCAATTACAAATGCCTTTTCCGTGGGACATCAATTACTCGCATATTTTTTGCTGTTTGCAGCATGTCCCTCCCTTAGCCATCAAAGAGCAGGGGTTCACTGTACCTCAAATGCACCTTATTCACATCATATTTCTGGACTTACCAAAGAGGCCCTTCCTGGCTGGGTTGACAATAGACAGGTCGTTACATGGACTTCCTCCTATCACCAAATCGAATGGCCCCCATTCCTGAATCTGAGGAAGAGAAGCAGCACCGTGTAAAAAGAATGGAGAAACAGTTTTAAAGAAGTCCATTGTGGCGTCATAGAACAATAACACTGTCAACATTTTGGCCCTCACGTTTTTCCTGGTGATGTCCCGAACATCGTGCACGTATTGGATCTTTCCTTCGTGTCGGACCACGCCGACAGAGATGGAATCCTCACACACCTCGGATGCCACGTATTGGTCCACCTTAAAACCCAGATCTCTTAGGACCAGGTAGCCTGCAAGCAGTAATACACAATTAATGTGAAGAGCTTATTATGCTTTTTTGTAGCGCTCTCCTGTCCCTGACTTACCGGTGGCGATGCCGTCAAACAGTGAGAGGACTCGGATTGGTCGCCTCTGTTCTGCTGGGACTGCCGGATAAATCTTTGGGGTCTCCTGGAAGGAGAGTAAAAAATTTAATAAGTGATCCTGCTTCATATATACCAGGGGTCTCAAACGTAATTTATGTGGATGTTGCTGGAGATAGAATCTAGGCCACATCAAAATGTTGACAATGGTGACAGGTACTGTCTATTTCCTAGTAAAGGTTGACGTCAATTTCATGGTATCATGGTTTCTGTTTGCTGCGACCAGGGAATGCCTATTTTTTGTGACATTTGTATCTACTTTAGGTGCTCGTGATGGGTGTTGTCTGTTTGCTGGTATGAGCTGAAATTCAACTCACAAACTCCTGTCCGTTGTCATTGCCAAAGAACTCCTGCAGTTTGACGCTCCAGTCGTGGCGCCGCTTGAGGACGCCATATGGTAGCAGTGGCTGGCACATGTAGCAGCGCCAAGGGTCCAAGAAGCGCGCATTGTTCGAAGCCCCGTGGTGCACCAGAATGTCGAGACAGTCCACACAGAAACACCTGCAAGGGGGACACAGTAGAAGCTTCAACAATTAGTCCTATGTGCGTGTAATACGACAAATAAGCCTTATTCCCAGATTTATGACAGCAAATCTTTGCTTTGAGCTGCTTTTGACTGAATCCAGCATATGCCAAGCAAGCCATACAAATATGGAATAAAGATATAGGTAATGTTATGATGCTTGGACAAGTTGGGACTGGAAAAGAAATGCAGACGGTGCTTCTGAAAAGAACCGAGTGAAGCAAGCGGCACTGGAGATGAGTGCAGTTGACAAGGGCCACAACCTATCATTTTAAATTCTTCACCTCTTGCACTTACGATGAGGAGTGAAATGAATACAGCATGAACGTTAATAAATGTTTCGGTTTTAATTCAGAATAAAATGGACATGCTGGGTTTTGATTTCGATTAAGCCATTCGGAAAATGCCATGATGTCATTGTGTTGCCATCTGTGGGTGTGTGTGCGTGCGTGTGTGCAACCTGCAGCAGTTGGCGTTGCCGCACAGCAGAACTTCTCGGCCGCCGCAGCAGACGGTGCAGTAGGACTGGTAGCCGTCATCGTCATACATGTAGGACGTCTCCAAGTACACGTCCTGCACAGACGTCGACTGCTACATTAGCTTCACTTGACAGCTAGCTAACACAAGCTTTTTATACAGGGCATTGGAATCTTGCTCAACTGGGTGGAGGATATTGGAGTCCATCAATGTTGTTTGCCAAGAACTGAATGAGGATTTTAACTACTACATTAGCTTCCTGTTCCCCTGTGAGCTTGGCTGTTACTGTGTGGTTTGAGTGTTCTCTGTTGCACAGTTACCTTGCACGTTTGGCACAGGCCTCCTTCAAAGAGCGGGTGGAAGGTTGCTGCTCTCATCTTGCCACACGAGAGACAGAACTCTGACGCACACACGACCCAACCGCTCAATGAGCACCTTACTATACAGTTCAGAAAGTGTGTCAAGTGAGAGAATTGTTTACCTTCGATACTTCTTTTATTCTTCAGGACTTCATTGACCATTTGTTCTGGATGAAGAACAAACATTACGATGAGATGCTGTCAATTGCATAGCTGCACGTGAAAACTTGGGCTGGGCGACACGTCTTTTTAAAAAAAAGTCAGTTTTACTGCAGCAATTTTCTTTTTTCCCCCGCTGCATTGGATACAATTCCACACAAATAATATACCGTATTTTCACGACTATAAGGCGCCATTAAAAGTCTTAAATTTTCTCCAAAATGGACAGGACGCCTTATGGTGCGGAGCGTCTTTTGTATGCGCTGAGTTCCAAAATCTGAGTGACAGCCGACATGCTGTTTATATAGAGAAAAGGCGGAAGTGACTGTAGACAGGCATGCGGCAAAGAAGTTGGCCAATCAGTGAAGGGTGGGCGTGTATATATACATATATGGAGAGAGAGAGAGTGAGAGAGAGAGAGAGAGAGAGAGAGAGAGAGAGAGAGAGAGAGAGAGAGAAGGCAGACGTGAGAGAGGACAAGGCATGCGGGGGAGAAGTCGCCAATGAGTGAAGAGTGGGCGTGTAAGTGGACGCTAAAGGGACGCCCGAAGCAGGTACCAACACCTGTATAGAGTGTGGCTATGTGCATTGTTGCAAAACAACTTCGGTTTTGGTTTCTAAGAACCCCCGAAAATAAATTCTACAAGAGACACGCCTACGAAGCTCAGTTCAAACTTCAAGCCATCGGTTATGCTTTTGGCATGTGTGCCCATCTCACAGCAGCGGTGAAAAACCAAGTCAA